>NC_086376.1:93902564-94204751 GCF_036588685.1 Mytilus trossulus | reverse complement strand
ATGTTTTTTATAACTAAATGGATAGTTTGCATTATACAACTTATGTACATATACTTTTTTCTGAGGAAAATTCTTTAATTTGTCCACATCTAGAAGAAGTTTACTTATTTTTAATTACTTGCTTTCAGGAAGCAATTCGCCGACATATTTTCCGTATGCATAGTGACCCGAGCGTAACCCTCCTGGTAAAAATCCGGTGACCACAATACGCATGGATCTGTCATTAAAGAGACAAAAAAGTTGATTAGAAATCTTTTATTTTGCTTTATTCTTAATCCTTAGTCAATTTGTAGTTAAGAACAGCCTATCTGAGCATTATGTGACTTATATCAAAAATTTCACAGCTCAATTTAAACTGACTGTAATGTATGACTTTGATAGAAAATACCTGAAAATTTCATTTTGGGCTACAGGAACATAAACTTTCAATAGCAAGATCAATTTTTGCTGATTTTTCCTTGTTTGTACTACTTCTTTAAAGACTTTCCACAATTTTTGCAATGAATTGAGTAAAAAATCCAAGGTATTGAAGTATCTAGGAATATTGACCCCCCTTTTTTTCATCTGGTGTCAGTAAAGTACTACAAATTGATCAAAAGTGCAGTCATGGTCATTTAACTGTGTTGATTTACATCAGATAATAAAATTTGAGATATAAAAATTTCATTTGGAATAAAAAATGGTTCTTTTGTGAGTTTCTGCAGTGTTTACATTAGGCTATGCTCTCTGCCAAGTACATAGTATGAGGCAATGATATAAGGGGTAAAAATCAAATAATTTCATTAAATCTGCATGACAAAATTTGTTTGGGAGTAGTAAACAACCTATGTTTCAATGTTTAACACCACAGAATAACTTTCTGTGCATTTATAACATTATTTAGGACATTTTTTATATAAAAGAATATTGTCAGGATGGGAAAAGCTAAAATTTGAGGGAGTAATTGGTGGTATGACACCTTGAAATAAACAAATATCTGATGCTTTTTGTGATTTGTTTACTATAAGGTGACACAGCATTTAATGAGCAGCCATATTTGTTAAATCATAACAAACAGAGAGAGAAATATAAGTAAGTAAATAAATATAAATAAGAGTATAAAGAAGAATCATGATTGCCGGTTATTAAAAATAATCGGTGCTTGAGGTCTATTATTTTCGAAACTGCATGTTGAAACATAGCTTTTGATGTCTTACATGTTATAAATCTGCCGCATAAACTGTGATCCATTAATATTATTATCAGTCTTTCGAAATAGTATTCATATAATATTGTTAAAATTGAAATATTCATACTTGTTTTTGTGCTTTATTACAAATGTCTATTATCTGAATTTGCAAATTACTTGTCTAAAATTTAAAAAAAAATCAATGTCCATAACTTAACAAAGTTGTCTCATGCCAATCAAATATATA
The DNA here is from genome assembly GCF_036588685.1 of Mytilus trossulus. Classification (NCBI taxonomy): domain Eukaryota; kingdom Metazoa; phylum Mollusca; class Bivalvia; order Mytilida; family Mytilidae; genus Mytilus; species Mytilus trossulus. The sequence continues at coordinate 94,203,336 of NC_086376.1, read as the reverse complement.
AATATTTTCCCCGGGCGCTTTTTCTGTTCCCCGGGCGCTATATTTTCTTCTCCGGGCGCTTTTTATTTTCCCCGGGCGCTTTTTCTTCACCCGGGCGCTCCCGGGCGCATTTTAGTAGGACCCATTTTTTTTCACCACTCACTCAATTCATATGACTTTAAGGGCATACGATACAGTTTTGATCCTGTATTTACAAGTTAATAAAAATTCGCATGTAGACTATTATTTACCTGGTTCTAGATCAAATATGTAATAAAAAATATACCTTCATGTGCTACGAGTTAAATGAGGTCGAAATTTTGTATATTTGCTCAAAATTCAGATATGTGGCCATATTTTCCCTTTCGAAAGAAAACTATAACTTTTTTGATTTAATTTGAAAACAAGTGCATGGAAAAATTAAGGGCTAAAAAGGGGTAAAAAACAAGCAGTTTTATAGTTTCTGAACAATAACTCGTATGTAAGAGTACGGATCTATCTGACATTATATCACAAAAGGAAGGCTGGGATTGAGTTTGGGTGTTATTGTCCCATTCATGCAGGAATTGTTGGCCAAACAGGGCTAAAAACCAGCCTATATCTAGTTTCAAGATAATAACTTGTGTTTAAGTGTATGGATCTCTCTATAAAGCATAAACGATTTATTTAAAGTCTGTTATACATATAACATTACAACAGCTCTGAAATTATACCACAAGTTTCCATACTAAAAAGGGATATGTATGGGGGTTATGGCTCAAATAATTTAGCAATTAGGGGAAAACAAGGGTTTTTTTCTGGTTAAAGGACAATTTAAGGTGGTACCTATTCAGAAGGGTAGTTAATGTAGCATTAAAATTGAGAATGGAAATGGAGAATATGTCAAAGAGACAACAACCTGACCTATATAATTGTATTATAAACCTCTGGTAAAATCCATATTGAATATAAGCGACTTTCACAATACCAAATTATCGTTTTATGAATATTTTATAACACCAAAACAATGTAACAATGTGTTCATTCATAAACTGACATTCATATTCGTCAATAATAGGAGCATCTAGTGCATCCTACTTTTAGTTTCAACTCAACTCTTATGGTACTTATATTACAACCGAAAACTATATTTTTTTCACACTGTGTTATACTCTCTCTCTCTCTCTTTGGTGACAATCATCTACATCTCACAAAGTCATATCTTTGAAAAACACAATTCAATTCCCATCGCCTAGCACATTGAATTCCTATTTCAAAATTTAAATAATTAAATACGAAAATCTTTCACATTTTGCAATGGTGTCATCTCTGAAACACCTTCAACTTTCAGAGATATTCATCAAATAATTTCTCATACATAATCATGTCATTATGATATTACACATTGAAGTAGCTAACTGCAGCTTCAATTATATTCTCTGGGACGTTAATGATGCACAACATATTCCGACTGAGTTCAAGTCAACAATATGGGGGTTGAAAACGCAATCCATTTTGTCATTAGATTTTATTTGATGTTATTTTCCAGTGGTCTGAAGCATCGAAGTTATATTTTATCTTCAGAATCGGATAAGCATCTTTTGTGGTCTTTCCATTTTATTTCCGGTAATCAACACATAGCTGTCATGTATTATTTTTAAAAAAAATGGTACCTAGAGTTTTAGATCGGAATATGAACTATTATATGATTTTCTATTATAAATTCTGTCTAATTCTTTTCCAATCTTTTTTCTTCCAAATGGTACTCTTCTCAGGGGTTGTTTGGGGTATCATCAAGTTATTTTGTAGAAAGTATCACCACCAAAGTGTATTGCAATTACGATTAGCAAATAGATCTGGGTAATACATGAACACCCTCCAAAATTGATCGGTCATTTTTGTGTTAATGGCTTTTTTTAATTAGAAACATCTATATCCATATATATATCGAGATCAGCATTAGCAATCTCTACCATAGTCAATGATATTCATAACTTGAACGACCAAAGCCAAACGTCTCAAATCCCTAGTACAATGATACATATGAAGTATTGGTCGCATTATCACCTAACCGACTGTGCGTAAGCTTCTGATCAAGTCAAACACTCCCCTTGTTATCGCTCAAAATTTTCTCTGAAGCTATCTATCACTGTTTTCATGAATTGGTATATTTTTGCCATTTATTTCTAAGAAGTACTGTGAAAATCCCAGTTGCAACGAAAACTCTCTATAGATAATTTTCGCTAGCTTTCTTCGATAATACAGGTTCTTCTTTTCCCGGTATCTATTTTCAATGAGATTGTCGATCCTTCATGTGATCGTCAACAACCATATCCGATTTTGCGTGGTATGATTGAATGTTCCATTGGAATCTTTCGACTCTCTCGCATTAATCTGTTAAAATGTTACAGTGTTCAGCAGGATGTTCGATTAATCTTTCTCATTGTCCAGCAGGAGGTCCGATTAATCTTTCTCATTGTCCGGTGCAAGCCAAATTATGTAGACAATGCTTCCTTCTTATTAACTTCCTTTAAATAAGATATGTTATTAGATATAGGAAGATGTGGTGTAACTACCAATGAGACAACTCTCCATCCAAATAACATTTTTTTTTTAAAAGTAAACCATTATGTTATTAGTTTGTTCTACTTAAGAATGAAGACATTTATAAGTTATCTTCTGGAATTACAGATAAATCTTTCGACTGCCTGCATGTTTCGATTGAGAAATGTAACTGCCATCTAAGCCCTTAAGAAACTTTTTAATGAACCTTAACATCCTTGAACTATTCAGGATACACTATTTTACATTTTCTATGCCTGTTTGGAACCGCCGATCGAGACATGGCACTCTACTCCGTTTATTTGCCGATACTATATCACTCGTCGACAGGTGTTGTTGGGCACCATCGACTTCATCGTCTGAACTGCGTTTTCCTTTTTCCTGCATCTATCGTTTATTTATCGTTCTATGTTTAGCCACAGTAACTGTAAGGTGTGAAATTTACACGTCTCTATCATTCATAAACATGTGTGCTTCTTGCTTCTTTCTTTGTGCTTGACAGAAATGTTTGCATCCAGCATTTTGTTTTCTCTGTGGACTTCGTAAATATTTCTTCAAACCAGCATACCAGTAATGTGTTCACTAATGCGTAGTCATTCTTACTTATAGCATTTGTCATAGAGAGTCAGTCAGGAAAATGGCCATTGTTATATTATAGTTCGTTTCTGTGTGTGTTACATGTTAATGTTGTGTTTCTGTTGTGTCGTAATTCTCCTCTTATATTTGATGTGTTTCCCTCAGTTTTAGTTTGCAACCCGGTTTTTTTTTCTCAATCGATTTATGAATTTCGAGCAGCGGTATACTTCTGTTGCCTTTATTTAAAATCCTTAGTTTCTATAAGTATCAGGAAACGTTCGGATGCTGTTTTCCTTTGCAACGTATGTACTAATCTTTTATTGTTCGTCCATAATCTCTGAGCGATTATTTTGTCTAGCGTTCTTTGTTTCATCCTTGCTTCTGAGAGTTAACTTTTTTTATTTTAGAATGTCAACGTTTATCACGTCAAATTCTTGATAATAAATGAATTTGCAAATGTTATCTTAGTGTCCATATCATTGAGATATAGTTAAAATGGTTAAAATGATAAAAAAAAAAGATCGAGATGTAGAAATGTGAAACCTCAGAAAGATATATGAAAGACTTAAAACAAACCAAAACTGTGTTGTTATTTAGTAGCTGATCCATAATCAAAGATGGCCGCCCGCGGGGGACTTGTTTTAACATAGGACACAATGGGGAATGCATACAAATCACTTCTTTTAGAGATCCACTGAATGGAAGGAATTTGCGAAAGCAAATTTACAGATCTAACATTGTTGGGTTGATGTTTAGACGAGTTGCATATATATATATATAAGTACGTCTGAGTCAGTGACAACTCTACATCAGATGTATCCATCGGATCGCCATCAATGATATATACATAATGTATATACAACTCGTCTAAACATCAACCCAACAATGTTAGATCTGTAAATTTGCTTTCGCAAATTTTTGGTTCTTCCCTCGCCTACAATTTTTCTTTTCATGTACACATGTTTTTATGAGGTCATATTGCTTAAAACGATATTTTTTTTAATTTAAAAAATCTCTTCTCATCAATCATTTACTTAAAAATATTCCGGATAGTTGTGTCCCGTCCATGATTGGGCTGGGACATAGTTTTTGGACTTGATATTACTTGTTTTTGTTGATGTTTTATTGTTTCGTTGAATTATTTTGGTGTCCGTAATTCTTTTTTAAGGTTGTGTTATTTTGATTTTATTTATGTAAAAGGCGAAATAAGTTTTTCAATGGTTTATCTAAGAAATAGGGATCCGACCAAATCCCAAAAAGATAACAAAACTAGAAAGTCCGTTGAAACTTTGCGTTATCATTTCAAAGAAGCAAACATTCATTTTATTACCTTTTAAAATAGTGTTAATTTATTAAATGCAGAAGTAGAATAATTGATTTATTTTTACAAACGTACAGTAAATTGAGGTATTTTGACACAGTTGATTGGCGTAATGATAAAATATACACAAGATTGCGCATATAATTGTGACTTTGATTCATAGATGTACATCTATCATCGGGTTCAATCTATTCGCTTGAAAATTGTTTATAATAAGCAATTTGAAATGCAGAACCTTTTAAAAAAGACCTAAAGTAAACCTTTTTGCTTAATTCCATGATTTCAAAATTCAGATATATTGAAGATTACCTTTCTCTTTTTTACCTACATTTTAGTCAGTCAGTACTTACATTTCCCAGTTAGCTTGTGATAAAGGATAATACAGAAATTAGAATGTTCGCTTCATATCTTGGCCTTTTTTCTTTGATATTGAGACGGATTGACGACTACAAACAAAAATCTATGACAAACTTTGGAGGGCGATTTTAACTTTCCAAATGTCAATTCCCCAGCTCTAGGTCTCAATGCACTACACTCCTCTGCGCCATCGTATAATGTGCACATATCTCAAATGATACCCTATTATGGTGCTTGTTGAGTCAATACAGTCTTCTTGGACAGGGGTGCACCCCTGACTACTAAAAAACAGGCCGCAGAATTTTAAGGGATAATTATTCAAACATATTAGTCGACGATATTATCAAAACGGCATGGTAACATTAGGAGAACGACGTAAACGACAAACAAAATTCTGCAAAACTCTACAAAGACCACCAAAGATTAACACGAAACATACTGCAAACAAGTTAATCTCGTGTGCCCCCGGAAAGTTAAGCAGATTCTGTTTCAATTGAAACACCTGAGTGTCGAACGTGGAAATTTTAATTTTGGTGTCATGTACTTAATAATGAAGAACGTTTGATTCGCATGGCACGGGTAACATCTTGTTGACACGACCAAACTGAACTATTTTTTGTTTTTTTCCTGGAACTGCCCTAGCTTTGTTTTGAACATAACCATCGGTAACTTACGTACTGTTGCCTGTGTTTCTTTGAGACATACAGACAAAATGGCAGCCGGCTCAAATCATGAAACCAATGTCACGGCTATCAAAGATTGTGCTATGTGTACTTTTGTTTGTCTGTGGTTTGTTTTTCATTTTTTGGCCATGGCGTTGTCAGCTTATTTCGACTTTTAATGTCCCTTTGGTATCTTTTGTCTCTCTTTCATATGCTTGCGTCTATTGTAAAGAAAACTACAAACAAGACGAGGAATTTCATTCTCTAAAACAGAACATTTAAGTAAAAAGATATAGGAAGATGTGGTGTGAGTGCCAATGAGACAACTCTCCATCCAAATAACAATTTAAAAATTAAACCATTATAGGTTAAAGTACGGCATAAAGGCTTATTTGTCATATAGCCACTATGAACCTTTACTGGGAGTCAAACTGTTGTATTCTAAATTACAAGATCATTCACAGAAGAAAGTTTTTTTACCATCAGCAGTGTGATATCAATGCTATCCCTAGTTCAGATATCAAATCACTTATATAGACCAGAATGTAGGGCATAACGACCACGACAATCGGAAACATTGCAGTGCACAAACTACAGTCATGTGATCATGGCTAGTGTATACTGTCGATGCGGATCACAGATGGTTTTTTTTCTTGGCTTTTGTTTAGAGATATTTTGAGTTCAAGCAGCAGGACAAGACGTTTCTTTCAATACAGGGTTCTTTTGACATTTGTCCTAGAGGTTCACTGATGTTTCAGTTGTTTTGTGTCCCCCATACAATAGATTGACATGGCCAAAGTGTATTTAGCAATGACGATGATGTCCAATGGTGATGGATAAAAGCTCGCTTTATGTAGTACACAAACATTTGACCACCACTCTATTGCAAGTCACTCACAAATGATATCGGATATGTTCCTTACGTCGTAATTACAATTCCCTTCCCTTTCATGAATTTGACCTACCGAATTAGACTATTTACCGGATTTGTAATCACATAACCAACACGACGGGTGCCGCATGTGGAGCAGGATCTACTTACCCTTCCGGAGCACCTGAGATCACCCTTAGTTTTTGGTGGGGTTCGTGTTGTTTATTCTTTAGTTTTCTATGTTGTGTCATGTGTACTATTGTTTTTCTGTTTGTCTTCTTCATTTTTAGCCATGGCGTTGTCAGTTTGTTTTAGATTTATGAGTTTGACTGTCCCTTTGGTATCTTTCGTCCCTTTTCTTTCACAACACGTTAATTGTTCGAAGTTTAACATCGATATTCGCAATATCATTATATGAATCGTGGGTTAAGAAATTTGTCGTGTTCTTTAAACACTACAGACCAATACTGACATTCGAGATTTGCTAAAACTTCCACTTGCGAACATACGTATTCCAGCCAATGGTCAGAACGTCGTAATAACGTCCCCACATTACAAAAGTCATTTGAGGTCTGAATTACTGATTAAAGTTAGGTATATTTAGTGCTATGTCAATATATCCCGCATACAAAGAATATGATCTTGCGTCACTTAGTTTGGGATTGAATAACCGAAACGTTCTTCATTTTCAAACGAATAAAAGGCTATTCTTTCATAAAATATACCTTTTTAAAGTTATAAGTGGATCTTAAAATGATTTATTTTCCTATAGATACAAATTTATTTCATAGAAATCGTCATGACATTGTAAAACTCAGCTATAAGTATGTTTTGAAATAATTTGTTTTGTCTGTTTTGCATGAACCGAGTTCAACGTATATGGCAAAAACTTAAGTTTTCACTTTCATTGATGTATACTAGATGGTTATCTGAATAAATACATATTTTTTCATGATTTTCTATAAATTTTGTTAAGTTTTGACAGACGTTGTTCTTATTATTTGAAAAAAATACATCATGTAAAACTGAAAACTACCCCCCTTTTTGTACAGTCGCATACGTGTGTTCGGAAATATCATATAATGATGGATTTCCACTTTTTGGATGAAAAATTGAATAATGAAGAAAATAGATTTAAGTTTTCAATCATTGTACTGTAAAAAGGGTATTTAAACTGGAGTTAGATATTCAATTTTAATTTTCCTTGAAAACGACATATGACATTTGATCAAAATTTATGAAAAACTGCACCATATTTTCATTTGACGACCAGAAGAATCTCAAAGTACACATATTTCCGAATCCAATGATATATGATATAGCCGTGTACCATTTTTGACGATTAAAATTTTATAAATCCGACTTTGGTCACCGGTCTAGAAGATGGGTTCTTTAAAGAGAAAAAAATATGAAAAAGGTAACTCATGAGTATAAACACCCCCTATAAGTATGCTGGCTTATTACTTTCCTTGGTTTATTTTTAAATCGATAAAGCTATAGTTATTAATCTTTACACTAAAATAATTCATTGGCCAAAAATATAATAATTATTCATAATTAATTTAAACAAAATCATGAAGCGCCTTTTCTATGGAAGTCTTTAATGTATAAGACAATTCTTGATTTTTATTTATCTTTAATAAAAGTATGAAATAAATTTTTGGTATTGTTTGAAAATATTTTTTTTTTAGTTTCTTTTTCTGTTAATGTTGATTCAAGATACTTTATTTCTTATAAAACCAAGTTAATGGTACAAAGAAAGATATTTTTACATATAATAACATACAGATTTTGCGCGTGACAAGTTTGCACAAAAACGAGCAACAAGAATGAGAGATTGGTGATCAACCTGGAGAACATACTTCTATATTGATAATTATAATTAATTTACACAAATCTTTTAATACACGAATATTTTTTGAAATAAATAAAGTACCGAATTTCAAAACATTTACTCGGCTTACATAGTAAGGTTTAAGAAAAGCCCTCTACTTTCTGTTAGAGCTGTACAGTTTAAACTATAGTGAAATTCATCACCTATCTCATGAGAGTTACAAAGTACACAGTACCTTTCCTGTCTAATAATTCTACGCCATCTACCGGTTTCTATAGGTAACCGATGATTTCCAGTTCTAAACCTACATAACGTTACTTCATCTTTCTAAGGTAATAAGTCTAAATATTCTTCAAATTCAAAGTTTTCTTTAAATAGTTTGTAACATAATGCTTATGGAGAATTCTTTAACCATTTTAGATTAAAACTATAGTTACCCCGATTTAACCAAATATTTGAAAATCCATATTTATTTAAGATATTTTTTATACAAATCAACCATTCGAAAGTAAATCCACCATCTAAGTTAAGTTTATATATATATATATTTATATAGAATATTTGTCATTTTACTATCGGAACTGTTTACAATATTAGACCAAAAAAATACCATACGGTGTTCCACATATACTGACATAGGATAAGCGCCTAGCTCTCCATATATCATAAAGCTTGGGTTTGATTTTTTCAAGATTAACAAAAGTTTACAAAAATTCAAATGCACTCTTTCTATTTCATCAGTATTACTAAATCCCCAAATTTCACAACCATATAGCAATATAGGCCTTACAATTTTATCAAAAAGATCGTACTGACATTTAACTGTCAGGTTATGTAAGCGGCCCGCCGCCGCCGCCTTTTTTTAGAACTTCATACATAGCTTTAGTGGCTTTACTAATGAGTTGAATTTTAGCACTTTTAAAACTACCCGTTTTGGAAAAAATAATGCCTAAATATGAAATGTCCTTCACAATTTCTAAATCATTACCAGCAATTGTAAAATTTAATTTGTTTGTCAATCTACCATTACCAAAAATAACAATTTTTGTTTTGGTTGGATTAACTTTCAGTTTCCATATATCACAGTATTCATCAAATGTATTTAGCTGCTGTTGAAGATCTTGTGCAGTTTGAGAAAATAAAACAGTATCATCTGCATAAAGTAATACATAAAGTTTCAAGTAAATATTAATTTGTTCTTCTATTTCATTTGTCACTGTGTTTAGACCTATTACATCATTTCTATGACAAAAATCTTCCAAGTCATTCAGATACAAAGAAAAAAGAAAAGGAGATAATTTTTCTCCTTGTCTAACACCTATATTATCATATTATGCATTGTCTGGTTGTATGCAAGCGTGTTCCATTGATTCTAGTGCTGTAGGTCGTGGGTTCGAACCCGGTTGGTCAAACCAATGACTTAAAAAATGATAGAATAATGTGTCCATGTATAGGTCTTCCAACAGAATAATGTGTCCAGGTATGTCTTCCAGTGGAATGTTTACAGATAACTTGTGATCACTTGTGACATTAGAACGTCAAAAATCCGGTTAAGTAATAATGTTGGTCTATTTTTCTCTGTACCTATTCTTATGGTTAATGATTATGTATAACAAATATATTATTATCGATGCTCGTCTTTTAGAAGCTTATAACTTGCTGTTGGACATACATATATATATATATATATATACATAAGTACGTCTGAGTCAGTGACAACCCTACACCAGATGTATCCATCGGATCGCCATCAATGATGGTGATACATGGCTGTGTACATAATGTATATACAACTCGTCTAAACATCAACCCAACAATGTTAGATCTGTAAATTTGCTTTCGCAAATTTTTGGTTCTTCCCTCGCCGGGATTCGAACCCATGCTACTGTGATATCGTGACACCAAATCGCCTGCACTGCAGCCGTCCCGCTAGACCACACGACCACCTGGGCTCTCAAAAAAAGAGCTTTCGGTGGCCATATGTTACCTTTCCACGTCAGTTTTAATCTAGCGGCGTACTACAGTACATGATATATAAGGCATGAAGATGTTATTGTTACAGATCAGCTAAATTATCTATAGTAAAGGATCCTACAAATTAATGTGAGATACAGTCACAGAAAATAATTATATTCATAAGTACGTCTGAGTCAGTGACAACCCTACAACAGATGTATCCATCGGATCGCCATCAATGATGGTGATACATGGCTGTGTACATAATGTATATACAACTCGTCTAAACATCAACCCAACAATGTTAGATCTGTAAATTTGCTTTCGCAAATTTTTGGTTCTTCCCTCGCCGGGATTCGAACCCATGCTACTGTGATATCGTGACACCAAATCGCCTGCACTGCAGCCGTCCCGCTAGACCACACGACCACCTGGGCTCTCAAAAAAAGAGCTTTCGGTGGCCATATGTTACCTTTCCACGTCAGTTTTAATCTAGCGGCGTACTACAGTACATGATATATAAGGCATGAAGATGTTATTGTTACAGATCAGCTAAATTATCTATAGTAAAGGATCCTACAAATTAATGTGAGATACAGTCACAGAAAATAATTATATTCAATTTGTAGGATCCTTTACTATAGATAATTTAGCTGATCTGTAACAATAACATCTTCATGCCTTATATATCATGTACTGTAGTACGCCGCTAGATTAAAACTGACGTGGAAAGCTAACATATGGCCACCGAAAGCTCTTTTTTTGAGAGCCCAGGTGGTCGTGTGGTCTAGCGGGACGGCTGCAGTGCAGGCGATTTGGTGTCACGATATCACAGTAGCATGGGTTCGAATCCCGGCGAGGGAAGAACCAAAAATTTGCGAAAGCAAATTTACAGATCTAACATTGTTGGGTTGATGTTTAGACGAGTTGTATATATATATATATATATATACGAGTCTAAATTGAAAACTACGTTCAAACCTATGATTGCGTTGGATAAAAACCGCAATTTTTATACGTGTGCATGTTAAACTTTCGTTGTAGAAGGGTCTAAAAACAGCACAAACAACATTTTCCAAAAGACCAAAAAAGTGAAAAAGTGTATTTAAACAAAACGCATTTGACTAACATACATAAGAACGTGTGTTGAAGCTTTTCGATAGTAAAGGTCACAGGAGAATCGGAAAGTTTTAGTTGACCAACAGAGATTAAAAAAGAAGATGTAATATGATTGTCAAATAGACATCTATCCACAAAAGACCAAAATGACACAAACATTAACAACTATAGGTCACCGTACGGCCCTCAACAATGAGCGAACTTTAATATTGAAACTTGATTTGTTACTTACTAGGCTAGTTAATAGAAAAAAACGCATTTCTGTTACATTTTTTTTTTATTATAGATGGTAATGCTGAGAAAAGCTTCTCCCGTTTCAGGCACCCGAACCACCCTAAAAAAAAAGCCCAAAAATTACATTTAGAGCAAATCTGACATGGGTAAAAAAAAATATCAAGTCTAGACCGATCTGCACTGAAATTTTCAGATCAATCGGACAACTGGTTGTTGGGTTACTTCCCCCTAGTTGGTAATTTTAAGGAAATTTTGCCGTTTTGATGCCCCATTTATGGGCATTATGTTTTCTGGTCTGTGCGTCCGTTCGGACGTCCAATTAACTTGAAACTTTGAACACATGTTCCCTGTGATATGATCTTTCTGATTTTAATGCCAAATTAGAGATTTCCCCCCATTCTCACGGTCCATAACACATATAAAATGATAGTGCCGATGGGGCATCCGTGTACAATTGACACATTCGTGTTGGTTATGTTATGAGATAAACTGTTAACAACAATAATGTTCAGCAAAGTCAGATCTACAAATAAGTCAAATGACCAAACTGGGCAGTTGACCCCTTCATGAGTTATTGTCCTTTATAGTCAATTTTACCATTTTTTGTCCTGTTGAATTATTTGTAGATCTTACTTTACTGAACATTATTGCTGTTTACGGTTTATCTCTATCTATAATAACATACAAGATAATAATCAAAAATGGCAACAACAAAAATACCAATTCAGGGGCAGCAACTCAACATTGGGTTGTCTTATTTGTCTGAATTTTAAGGCTTGACCTGATGAACATGTTAACCCCTTTGTCAGATTTGCTCTAAATGTTTTGGTTTCAGAGATATATGCCAAAATCTACATTTTACCCCTTTTTTCATTTTTAGCCATGGCAGCCATCTTGGTTGGCAGACCAGGTCATCAGACGTATTTTTTTTAAAACAAGATGCCCCAACAAGGACCTTTGGTTAACTTTTGCTTAGTAATTGTAGAGAACATGTTAGTTCACAAGGTGAAAATCCGAATGGAAATGTGTCATCATATCCCAGAGTCAATATTTCGACTAAAAGCACCAGTCTTAGTTGGTTTTCTTTCTTATCATGCTTAATGCAGTGTGCTTAGCGTACTAATCAGTATATACAAATTTAAGAGTATAGTTCCACTTTGCTGTGCTTGAAACACTGACAGGACCACAAAGGATGTTTTCAAATAGTTTAAAAGAGGCTTGGATATAAAACGATGTATGACAATAAAGAGTGTCATAGGGACCCATTTTGTATTTTGTTAGTAACTGGTAAAATAAAACATATTTAAATACAGACTTGATTGGACTGTTGGAAATTAACCATTAAATGTTAGATACATACACCCTACACACTAATACTGCATTCTAAGACTGATAAAAACCACATGAGAATAATCTACAAACTTGACAGCAAAGATACAGAAGAAACATTAGACCAAGAAATTTATAAAAATTAAGACTTGAAAGCAAATTTTCTCAGAATAAAAGAAACATAAATTAAGTGTAAGTGTGTAGATCACTGCAATTATAACTAAGTTAATGCTGTTAAAATTGATGAAAAGCTGCAACCCTATCTAGTCACTGAGAAGTGCTACAATGTTTATATATAAGCAGCACATAATCAGTAACAAGAAAGGCTGTTAACTTGTTAATTTTTGACAGCAGTACTTTTAGAAGTTAAAATGTTTACTCCAGATTTTTGAAGAAAATAAGAACTACACAAAAGGAAAAAGAAGAGCTGCACTTCCATTAGACCAGTACATCAAGCCCTTATAAAGAAATTAACATTCTCTCCCCAACTACTTTACATACAACTCTCAATATAACCCTCATCTACTCAATTTTTCCTTTTCCTCCCTATAGAACATATATCCATACATACCACTCTCATTATTTACCCTCATCCTCCCTCCATTTCTTTCTTATCCATATCAACCTTAACCACCTATATTGGCCTACTCTGTGTGTTAAATATCCCCATGAAAGTGTTAGTTAATGAAAAGATTTTAATCATGAAGTACCAGGCATGGAAGAATGAAAAATTTCAATACTGAAAAGAACATCTAAACTTTCATGTTTTTTTTAATATTGAGCTAATTTTGAGTTGTAGTTTTTATTTCAATATCAAATGGTTATCATTATTTTCAAAATTAAGGTAACAGCCAAAGTTACAATAAGCCAAAATGTGTGATGCAAATTTCATTTAAAGAAATTATCCTTGGATAACCATTTTGCAGCCAAAATATATATTTAATTGAAAGGTGTAAAAAATATTTAAAAATGAAAAAAAATAGTCTAGTTGAAAGTAAAAATTGCCAAAAGTTTTAAAAATGCCAAATGGTACAAAAGTACCTGTCTGCTAATGTACTAGCCAGCTGACCTGAGGGTTATCTGGACTTTAAGGTGCTAGTTCACCGAAACAAATGGCCGCAGTGACCACCCGTCTCTTCCTTTCGGAGTACCAATTTTAGAGTCTCTGATTTGACAAAAGCATGACTTATACAGCCAATATGAAAAACCTGACCCATTTAACAAATTAAAAAAACCCATCCCCAATTAAAATTTAAATAAAAAGTTAAAAACACCCCCAATTAAAATTTGAATGAAAGATAAAAACATCCCCAATTAAAATTTAGATAATAAATTAAAAACATTCCCAATTAAAATTTGAATAAAAGATAAAAACTTCCCCAATTAAAATTTAGATAAAAAATTAAAAACATCCCCAATTAAAATTTGAATAAAAGATTAAAACATCCCCAATTAAAATATGGATAAAAATTAAAACATCCCAAATTAAAATTTGAATAAAAGATAAAAACATCCCCAATATTAAAATTTAGATAAAAAGTCGAAAACATCCCAAATTAAACTTTGAATAAAAGATAAAAACATCCCCAATTAAAATTTAGATAAAAAGTTAAAAACTTCCCCAATTAAAATTTGAATAAAAGATAAAAACATCCCCAATTAAAATATGGATAAAAACCCAATAAAAATTTGAATAAAAGATAAAATAAATCCCCAATAAAAATTGGATTAAAAGATAAAAACATCCCCAATTAAAATATGGATAAAAAGATAAAAACTTCCCCCAATTAAAATTTGGATAAAAATTAAAAACATCCCCAGTTAAAATATGGATAAAAAGATAAAAACTTCCCCCAATTAAAATTTGGATAAAAACATATTGACATAGCCACGGGGCTCTGCCAAACTTGTACCAGTAAAGCCGATACATGGTACACGGTCTGACCAAGTCTCCCTTGGTCATGGTCCAACTGAGTGATTGATTTCACTCAGTTTATGCATGGTACAAAGAAAAGGTTTAGACCACGACTCGGTCGCAGTCTGACCAAGTCACCCTTGGTCTGACGGTCAGGGTCCAACTGAGTGATCTATCTCCCTCAGTTCATACCAGTACTAGCAGATACTTGATATGTATGGTGGGGACGTTACTATACCTAAATGGGAGGTATAGTATCTGTGAACCCTAAACACAGATGGCGACTTAACTTCCCATACATGTAATCAAGTATCCAATGCTATTACTGATAAGTTATATTATGTTTATAAAATAACTAATGAAAAACTAACCACAATAATAAGATAAAAAACATTTGCATCAAAGTTTCCTGTGGCAAGAAGTGAAATATTTCTTTTATACAAGTTCAAATGTACTAAGTAGTCCAGTTATAGTTGGTTTCCTTGAAGGTATTCAAAATGCTCAAAGAAGATGTCGACTTTTGAGTAAATACAATGTGACAGTAACTCAACAATAGAGTAAAACAAAACAAAAAAGCTATGAAAATCTCAAAGTACAGTCTTTCCCAATAAACGATAATAACTAATGGTATCTTTTTATTTTTGCCTTGCAAGTCTTTGAATGAAAAATTTGTAAGGGTTCTGCGGAACCCAGTGTCTCGCCTACTTTTGCTGTAAATTGCAGGCTCAACAACAATGAGGAAAAAAATCAATAAAAATATTCCTCTTGATACTATCTTATGATTGTAAGAACCTTCTATCCAAGTTTGGTAAATATCTAGGATAGTTAATGAATCTAATATATGTTTTGAAAATTTTAACTGCAGACTGTATATTATGTTAACTGGAAGAAAATCTAAGTCCATTTAAAATAAAATACAGAAAAAATGGAGTTATCTTTTTACAAAATTTACTTCTGGATACTATCTTCTGAACATAAATAAGCTTCTGTCCAAGTTTGGTACAAACTTGGGATAGTTTAAGAAAGTTATTAAAATTTAAAAAACTTTAACCACAGAGTAAATGTAATGTTTCCCCGCAGAAAAACTAAGTCCATTTAAAAGTAAAATACGGAAAAAATGAATTAATTTGTTTACAAAATTTACTTCTGGATACTATCTTATGATCATAAACAAGCTTCTGTCCATGTTTGGTACAAACCCAGGATAGTTTAAGAAAGTTATTAAAATTTTAAAAACTTTAACCAGAGAGTGAATGTAATGTTTCACCGCAGAAAAACTAAGTCCATTTATAAGTAAAATACAGAAAAAATGGAATTTTATTTTTACATAATTTACTTCTGGATACTATCTTGTGATCATAAACAAGCTTCTGTCCAAGTTTGGTATAAATCCAGTATAGTTTAAGAAAGTTATTAAAATTTCAAAAACTTTAACCACAGAGTGAATATTTGTGGACGCCGCCGCCCACACCGGAAAGTAGGTTCGCTTAGTCTCGCTTTTTCGACTAAAGTCGAAGGCTCGACAAAAATGTCACATTTATGTCATACAAATGCTAGTCAGATTACCTCCACATAGCTTTGAAATAACTATCAAATGTTGATTATTGTCTTAAGACAATGTACCTTCATTTTAAAGTTATAGATTGTGCACAAAACAACAAGTCATGATATTCTTGATCCGAGGTTACACAAGGGTCAAATGACAGACAATGTTATTACTATATACTAATAGTACAAATTAGTAGGTACATCTTTCATGCTGTAGGTGTCAAAAAATATAGGTCACTGTAAGCAAGTTGTAAGAGCTAGCGCCAATATAACAAAACATGATACAATTTCAAATGCAGAAACCATTATGGCCTGTTCTATGTAAAAAAAAAATTGTAAGGGTTCCGCGGAACCCAGTGTCTCGCCTACTTTTGCTGTAAATCACAGGCTGAACAAAAATTAGGAAAAAAATCAATAAAAATATTCCTCTTGATACTATCTTTTGATTGTAAGAAGCTTCTGTCCAAGTTTGGTAAAAATCTAGGATAGTTAATGAATCTAATAAATGTTTTGAAAACTTTAACTGCAGACTGTATATTATGTTGACTGGAAGAAAATCTAAGTCCATTTAAAATAAAATACAGAAAAAATGGAGTTATCTTTTTACAAAATTTACTTCTGGATACTATCTTATGATCATAAATAAGCTTCTGTCCAAGTTTGGTACAAACCAAGGATAGTTTAAGAAAGTTATTAAAATTCTAAAAACTTGAACCACAGAGTGAATGTAATGTTTCCCCACAGAAAAACTAAGTCCATTTAAAAGTAAATAAAGAAAAAATGGATTTTTTTTTTACAAAATTTACTTCTGGATACTATCTTATGATCATAAACAAGCTTCTGTCCAAGTTTGGTACAAACCAAGGATAGTTTAAGAAAGTTATAAAAATTCTAAAAACTTTAACCACAGAGTGAATGAAATGTTCCCGCAGAAAAAACTAAGTCCATTTATAAGTAAAATACGGAAAAAATGGAATTTTATTTTTACAAAATTTACTTCTGGATACTATCTGATGATCATAAACAAGCTTCTGTCCAAGTTTGGTAGAAATCCAGTATAGTTTAGGAAAGTTATTAAAATTTCAAAAACTTTAACCACAGAGTGAATATTTGTGGACGCCGCCGACGACGACGGAAAGTAGGATCGCTTAGTCTCGCTTTTTCGACTAAAGTTGAAGGCTCGACAAAAAGCGAAAAAGCCACTTCGAAATGATTACCATTGAATTAAAAGTGAACCTCAAAATCAAACAGAAATCACAATACCCCTAAACATAATTCAGCAGATGGAGAGTTGTCTCATTGGCACTCATAACACATCTTCTCATAGTCTTATTGGCACTCATACCACATCTTCTCATATCTATGGAATGACTTTACCCTAAAGGGATAAATATAACTTAAAATATTATTACAAGTAAATACCAGCTTTCAGTAATGTGTGGTCTGACCCAGCCAGGGATTTAAACTCAAAACTCTTCCTCTCAAAATAACTGAAACACTTAGATTATTTCTAAAAAGCGGAACAAAATATTATTTTAATAATATTTTAAAGAAACATAAGAAAGTTAAACTAAATATTATTTATTAAAATGAGTAATGATTTATGTAGCAATCACCTAAAATAATACTGCTACTTAAGAAAAAAAATACATCCTGCTTTAAAAAAAACCTCATACATTGTAGGGAAGAATCATAGGTGTTTAATTGTTACAGAAATTTCAACTTTACAATCGTTAGGAACTAGCAAACAGGGAAATTAGTTCATTTTATTCCACTTGATAATAGAAAATAGTAAAACAA
This sequence comes from Mytilus trossulus, assembly GCF_036588685.1. NCBI lineage: Eukaryota > Metazoa > Mollusca > Bivalvia > Mytilida > Mytilidae > Mytilus > Mytilus trossulus. The sequence continues at coordinate 94,185,294 of NC_086376.1, read as the reverse complement.
ATAATATATGACATTTTTTGTGACTACTAAACATACAAGTAAAACAATACTAGCATTCTATAAAATATACCATTCCTTCTAATGCAAATATGAAATACTTATAATTTGACATTGGTTTTAAACTATTGCAAAAGAATTCACTTACAAAAATCAAGAGGAGCAATATTCAATTTCATAGACAGGGTGTTAAATATTTTAAATCTAAGAAAAAATTACGAAGTCACAGGATTTACCATTAAATTTTAAAACAAGTTAAATCTTCTTTTCTACAAAAAACAAGAGTTGTCTCCTATTTGTTTTAGCCTTATGAAAAACTGTTACCAAACTGAAAGATCCTACAAATATGGGAGATAACTCATTAAACTTAAAATGAAGTCATAATTGGGAGGAAGGGGTGTTTAATATCAGATAATATTGAGAATGGAAGCACTTTTGTAGATGATAACGACGTAAATATAGTTTGAAATCCCAATGTCAGACCAAACCACTTAATGCATTATCTAGACCTGTTACAAGCCAATTTTTTTTACAGAACTACAATACTGTCATCTTACTTTATTTCATCTTATATAGCATATCTAACAACAAATATATAACAATTATATATAAAAATAATACATTCTAATTTATTGCAGGCCTTCCATGCAGTGAACAAAACTAGCTCATATGAAGAGATACACAAGTGTATTCCCTCCCCTTAACCCTAAAACTCGGCCTGCTAGTTTCCATTCCTCACAACTTATGCTCAGTTTGTTAAATTCAAAAACAAGTTAAATCTTCTATTTGCATTAGCCTTATCATGAACTATCAAAATATCAAAAGTACCTACAAATATGGGAGATAACTCATTAAACTCTAGGAGTAGTTATCTATACTACATGTAAATTGGATGAGAGTTGTCTCATTGTCACCAATTTCACATCTTCTTATATCTATATACCTATAAAAGGATGGTAGAGTGTAAGGACAGGAGTAAAACAATACCCCCCCCCCCCCCCCCCCCCCCCCCAACTGAAAGGGCATAAAAATAATTTAAACCAATGGTAGATGATTATTCTCAAACGTCACATCAAAGTCTTACATTAAACACCTAGTACATGTATTAACTAAGACCATATAGGGGGGAACTGTGTAGGCCTATGAAATTTGAATGTAATCAACATATCTGGTTTAAAAGAATGAATCTTTACAACTGGCTCTCACCCTCTTTCTATCTCTCTCTTTAAACATAATTGTATTATACTACATATTTGTTTGTCAATTAGTGTTTCCAAGTTCCTCAGATCAACAGAATCCATTCTTCTTCTTCTGCTTCAGATGATTTTTGAATTAACAAGCACGCTTTGTCTACAAATAGAAAATAACATTTCATTCAAAACATAAACTAAAATTCACAAAATAATATAAAAATGTTATATATGTCAGAAGATATTTACATTTTATCCATATATGGGGTAACCAGGAGATAGAGGCTATAGAAATTCTTCATATAAAGCAGTTCAGAATTGTATTAAATCTTATTGCATCTTAAGTATGAAATGCCACCATTGTACTTATATTTTACTTCAGATTTGTTTAAAATAAACATGTCAATTTTTTCAGGCACCATGGATTGGAATTTTTCATTCAACCAAAGATTTGATGGATAAGGACAATATGCCTTCAAACTAGTTTAACCCTGCCACACTCTGTATGTGCCTGTAATTCAGTGGTTAATGTTTGTTGCTGTGTTTTGTTCATTATTTTGGACATGAATAAGGCAGTTTGTTTTCGATTTCTTTTTTTTTTTTTACAATTTTCAATTTTTAGCCCATTTATAGCTGACTATGTGGTATTTGAATGCAGAATTGTGACCTATAGCTGTTAATTTATATGTTTATAGTAATAAACTAGAATGTTCATTATCTTTAATATTACCTTGAAAGGATTTAATGTAACCGTCAACATACATACCTTAAGTTGGTATTATTTTACATCCAGGTCCTACTTTCCATCAATTTTCCTTCAGTAAATCATTTACGTGTTTTTAAAATATCCAGGATAACTGAAAAAAAAATTGAATCCATAACTGTGATAGTTTTAAACTCTTAATGAAGGCCGTATGTTGACCAATAGTTGTTAACTTATATATCTTTTAGTCTCTGGTGGAGTTAGTTGTCTCATTGGCAATTATACCAATCTTATTTCGATATCTTATACATGTATATGGAATTTAGTCAATTAATTAACATCTAATCATAGCAGTTAAATTAGATACAATATTGCTAAAGTGACATAAAGGTCCAATGGGCCAGGTGTAAATATCAAATTGCTATGTATATGTTTCAGACAATATGAGTATTTGGACCGTATACGTACGGTCGGACCGTATGAGTATACGCGTACGGTCCAGTACGAGCTGACCATACATGTTATTTGATCATATGGGTTAAATTGAAACAATCTTTATTTTTAGTTTTACAAATTGTTATTGATAATTTATTACAATTAGATAGATAAAATGAACAAATGAACAATTGAAATTTGGTATTTGTTTAATTGTATATCTGAATCCTATTTTGGTACTCTCGCCCGAGGTGACACAATTCAAGAAACGTAATAATTTTAGCATTTTCATGTATGCAGTTTACATGGTTTATGCATGTTCTTTTGCATGTTCTTTTTTGGTAAAGTTGCTAAATATTCTAAAACAATTGAACTCCCACTTTATGTTTACTTCCGATATCTTTAATTTCAGTGATCATAATACAATTAATGTATTACTGATCGACCTGCTTAATACCAGAGATTAATATTTTTAATTAGCGTGAATTAAAAAAAGGTAAAATATAAAGTTTTTATTTCAATTACAATTGAACTTTTTTTATATTAATTTGATAGTTAAGTTATGTTGATCTGCTATATGCATTTGTATCTAATAAACTTGGCTAACTTTTGAATATTAGTCAGACCGTACGCGTAAGGTCCGGCCGTATGAGTATTTTGAAAAAGTACGCATACAGTCCAGACCGTACACGTACGGTCCAAATACTCATACGGTCTGGAACATATATACATGTAATTGTTTAGATGTATGTTATGATTCACATGTCACTATAATTATTAATAACTTATAACTTACTAATACATAACATTTTATATAATAAATATACATGCATATTATCATGGCATAATAATAATATACTTCTTAATTTACTAGGCTAATTATTGTGAATTTTTATAGTTTTTTATTTTTAGTTTATGCATGATTTTTTTTTTCCACCTATGAATTCTTATTTGTAATACATATTTTGGTCATAACTGTTAATTGTGACCTGTGGAGCAGGAACTGTGTACCCTTCCTATTCTTTCAGGAGCACCATTGTTAAAATTCTACATTTTGTTGGGTTGATATTATATATAGGGGTCATCAATAATTGTCAACCATTTTCCAAAGTGTACAAAACAGGGTATACATATACACTTTTTCAGACCCCCTACCCTCCCTTAAAAAGTATACATCAACCATTTTCAGATTTCAAGACAAGATTCAATCATTCTTAAAAAAAATTAAGATCAAGTCTATTATAGTTAAGTTTAATATAGAAACTTGCATTGAAAATAACTGAAACATATCAGACTGTTTTATTTGATAAATTAAAAAATGCATACTTTAAAGATGTTGAATTTTTTAATACCCCCCCCCCCCCCCCCCCCTCCCCCTAAAAGTTTACATTTTAACAATTTTGTAAAACTGCTATATTTTGGGGCCAAAAAGGGGTCTTACTGGACCTACTCCTTTATCCCTTTTCTACCCTTAAACAGAATATCAATGAATATTTTTGGTGCTCCATGTTAATTATCTTGTGGAATTATGTAATACTATATCCAAATGTGAATTTATACATCAAAATCATAACTTCTCAAATGAAATGACTAGACATCTGCTACATGTACCTGAAGCATATTTACCTTGTATTTTGAATGTCAAAGCTTCATGCAGACCCAGTTGTGATGTTCCTCATCTGGGAGATTAATCAGTATTTAATCATTCTTCGTTTTTACAAGGATAGGTTGTTGACATATTTCTCAATCCCAAACCTGGAGAACCAGAGAATCTTTACTCAAGCTTTGTTTCCTTTAAATCAATTGAAGACCAAGGCTGACGAGTCATACGACCAAAAATTTCATATCAAGAGTTTTCTTCTCCTAGACATCCTTTCAAGGTTGATGACCATCATTCAGCCGGCTATTTAACCCATAACTGGGGCAAGGTTGATGAGTGCTAGTGATGTCTGCATGTCGATCGGCCTACACACTTCATCTCTAGAGTCCTTGCTACTCCGAGATCCTCTACAGTCAAGCCTAGGACACTAGATCCCTGGACCCTGTCACGGGGAGGCACTGTAGAAGTCTTGTTAGTGTAGAGGCTATGTACTGGAAGGAAAGACTTACGCACTCAGCTTTCTTTTCACCTATGAATATAAGCTATCCAGCGGCAGTGTAAGAGTCTTTGACTCCCAACCACACTAGACGCATACACAAACCTGTGGTAACACCACCAGCACACAAAAAAAAGGGGTCATTATTTCAAATTTAGAAAAAAAGGTTATTTATTTAAATTTGGAAAAAGAAATGATTATTTATTCAAATTTAATAAAAAAAAAATTTGTAAGGGATCCACCCAGTGTCTCGCCTACTTTTGCTGTAAATCACAGGCTAAACAAAAATGAGGAAAAAAATCAATAAAAATATTCCTCTTGATACTATCTTATGATTGTAAGAAGCTTCTGTCCAAGTTTGGTAAAAATCTAGAATAATTAATGAATCTAATAAATGTTTTGAAAACTTTTACTGCAGACTGTATGTAATGTTCACTGGAAGAAAATCTAAGTCCATTTAAAAGTAAAATACAGAAAAAATGGAGTTGTCTTTTTACAAAATTTACTTCTGGATACTATCTAATGATCATAAATAAGCTTTTGTCCAAGTTTAGTACAAACCCAGGATAGTTTAAGAAAGTTATTAAAATTTTAAAAACTTTTACCACAGAGTGAATGTTATGTTTCCCGCATAAAAACTAAGTCCATTTAAAAGTAAAATACAGAAAAAATGGATTTATTTGTTTACAAAATTTACTTCTGGATACTATCTTATGATCATAAACAAGTTTCTGTCCAAGTTTGGAACAAACCAAGGATAGTTTAAGAAAGTTATTAAAATTCTAAAAACTTTAACCTCAGAGTGAATGTAATGTTTCCCCGCAGAAAAAACTAAGTCCATTTATAAGTAAAATACAGAAAAATAGAAGTTTATCTTTACAAAATTTACTTCTGGATACTATCTTATGATCATAAACAAGCTTCTGACCAAGTTTGGTAGAAATCCAGTATAGTTTAAGAAAGTTATTAAAATTTCAAAAACTTTAACCACAGAGTGAATATTTGTGGACGCCGCCGACGCCGCCGACGGAAAGTAGGATCGCTTAGTCTCGCTTTTTCGACTAAAGTCGAAGGCTCGACAAAAATGAAGGTTTATTTATTTATAATTTTAAAAAAGGAAGGATTATTTATTTAAATTTTGAAATAGGAAGGTTTATTTATGTATAATTTAAAAAGGAAGAATTATTTGAGTTTTAAAAAAGGAAGAATTATTTATTTAAATTTAGAAGAAAGAATGGTTATTTATCTGAAAACTAGAAAAGGAATTATTTATTTAAAATCCAGAAAAGAAAGTGTTATATTTCTTTAAATTCAGAAAAGGGAAGTGTTCATTATTTTGAAATTTATAATGCATTTCATCCAAAAGTACAGGGTTATTTGTACTTCACAATCTTTAAAGCAACTATACAGTATCAGAACAGTGTGAAATTACAACACCAACACATTACTTACTTCCCCTCCTTACCCAGCAACTTCTTCATCTCTATTACACTAGGCCGTGGGGTAGCCCTCCCTGACCTCCAAGACCTTAAATACACTGGACTCTCATGGGTTAACCCTCCCAGACCCCAAGCCCTTAAAACAAGTCCCTGGATTCCCATGTGGTAACCCTCCCTGGCCCCAAAACCCTTAAAAACAAGTCCCTGGACTCCCATGGGGTAACCCTACCTGACCCCCAATCCCTTAGAACAAGTACCTGGATTCCCATGGGGTAACCCTTCCCGACCCCCATCCATTAAAAACAAGTCCCTGGACTCACATGGTGGTAACCCTCTCTGACCCCCAATCCCTTAAAAACAACTCCCTGGACTCCCATGGGGTAACCCTCCCCGACCCCATCCCTTTAAAAAACCAGGATCCTGGACTCCCATGGGGTAATCCTCCCTGACCCCAAATCCCATAAAAACAAGTCCCTGGACTCCCATGGGGTAACCCTCCCCAACCACCATCCCTTAAAAACAAGATCCTGGACTCCCATGCGGTAATCCTCCCCAACCCCCAATCCCATAAAAACAAGTCCCTGAACTCCCATGGGGTAACCCTCCCAAACCACTATCCCTTAAAAACAAGATCCTTGACTCCCATGCAGTAATCCTCCTAAACCCCCAATCCCATAAAAACAAGTCCCTCGACCCCCATGGGATAACCCTTCGGGAACCCCATGCCCTTAAAAATAAGTCCCTGGGCTTGTTTTGGGTTAGCTATTCCCTACTCCCTTCCTTGCCCTTAAATACAAGTGCCTGGAGACTTACTCTCCCTTTCATCAGACCCTAGTCTCCTCCAAGACCTCTGAGCTCTTAAATTCCAATTCCTGGACGTTGCCTCATTCCACCCAACCTGCTCCAAAGCTAAGTCCCAGGTCAACTATACATAGAGCTGTTGCTATGTGGGGCGAGGGGATAATTAAAGAAAGCCAAGAAGAAAACATTAGCAAGCCAGTATAAACTACCTTTTATTCTATACATACAGTGTTAATGGTTGTGGGTGTCATGCTAAGTGAATGTGCTTTGGTATTGTGATTGGGTATTGTGATTGGGTATGGTGATGGGATATAGTGATGGGGTATGGTGATTGGGTATGGTGATGGGATACAGTGATGGGGTATGGTAATTGGGTATGGTGATTGGGTATCGTGATGGGATATAGTGATGGGGTATGGTGATTGGGTTCCATGTCTAGATTATAGGTAATGTTCTACTGACTTGCTAGTGTTCAATTCTTAAACATTTAAAAAAAAAAGTAAGTAATGTATTCATGTTGCAATCATACCCTATAATAATGCAGTATTGTTAAATTCAAGTTGTTGGAAGTCCAAATCTCAATGAAACACTGAAAATTTTCATACTTATTTAGTTATTGTGAGCTAAATTATGATATCGAAATTTAGGAATGGTTATATATTTATACAAATTAGGAAATAATGAACAGTTATTTATTTTAATTCAGAAAAAGAGAATTACTTAGATATGTCTTTTGAAAAAGCATTTTTACTCTTTATGAACAATTACAGGGATATATTTTAATGCTTCTTAAATAAATTTTAGTGATTTGTTTGAAATTTAATAAAAAAAAATAATTAAAAATTACCAAATTTTTTTTGAAATCTAACAAATTTTGTTTCAACGTTAAAATTTAATAAATTTTGGTGATTTTGTTTAAAATTTAATAAATTTTGATGTTTTTATTCAAAATATGTAACCGGAAAGTTCCCGTGAAAATAATGTATCCATTATTGCTATCATGACATAATTCAATTCCGCCTTCCCATGAAAATAATGTATCCATTACTTCCATCACGACATAATTCAATTCCGCCTTCCCATGAAAATAATGTATCCATTACTTCATCACGATATATTTCAATTCCGCCTTCCCATGAAAATAATGTATCCATTACTTCATCACGATATATTTCAATTCCGCCTTACCATGAAAATAATGTATCCTTTACTTCATCACAATATATATTTCAATTCCGCCATCCCATGAAAATAATGTATCCATTACTTCATCACGATATAATTCAATTCCGCCTTCCCATGAAAATAATGTATCCATTACTTCATCACGATTTCATCAAAATCCTGAAGATCGCGGGTTCTGTGTTTCTCAACCACTATCCAGTCTATCAGAAACATTCTGAAATTAAACTGAAGAAAGGATTAAAATACCTGAAAAAAAAGTATTAATTATTATACATAGATATTACAGTGTATATTTTTTTTTTTTTTTTTTTTTTTATATATTTTTTTTTTTTTTATATAAAAGTAGAATGTTTGTCACCACCAAATTATCAGAGACCATCTTTCCAACACATTACTTCAAATTAAAATTAAATATATTGCAGGTTACTTTTGATATTAATTAACAAACATGAAATAATAAAAACGAATTTTATGTTATTTTTTATCACAAATCTGCAATGTTTTGTGTTTGAATGTGAGTGCCAATAAAATATCTCAATAAAATGTTACTTTAAACTTTCAGGGGAAAAACTACTGACCGAAATATTAAAAAAATATAGACTTTTGCATAAAATACTAAGTAATGTGAGGAAACCAATCGTATGCAGGAAAAGCTCAGTTGTAGTGACATTTATTCTTGGTATTACTAGTGACAGATAAGTACTGAAACTGGTACTTACAAGAGATCTAAACACCTCTACAACTATAACCTTCACTGGACAATTGTAAGTTCTGAAATAAAACAAGTATGGACGTCATGCAGTCAGATAAAGCAGAGGTATCTTCTGCGCCAACTGTAGGGACAAAATATTTTTTACAAGTGTATATGTCATTATGTTTTACTTTACTGTACTGTCAACTCCAAGATTTTTTTTTGTTGGTGATTGTCATATTTTTTTGCTTCTGTGATTTTTTTGTGTGTGAATTTTTTGTGTGTGAATTTTTTGTGTATGCATTTTTTAAAAGTGTGTGAATTTTTAAGTCAGTTGTATTGTATGTTTACTCAATTTTGGCTCCTCCGTCGTAATTATTGCAATTTTAACCAATTATGTCAATAAAAAAAACCAAATAAAACAAATACCACTGGTTTTCAATTTGTTCAGGTTGTCATAATGGAGTGGACCATTTGACTTAACCAGGTTTTATAGATTCCCCCTTTTTGAATTTACCATGAAGTTTATGTAAATAGATATGACTAGAAATAGAATGATTGTTAAGGTCATATTCAAAGAGGAGACCCTCAAGGTTGATCAAGGATGTCAAGGTCAGAGTCATGCCCTCCAGAACGATGTTCATAATACAGCATCTATACTAAAATAAAAACCTTTAAATAACTGGTATGAAGAAAAAGTTATGAAAATTAAAAAAATAAAATTATGAAAGCTAAAGACAAAACAAAAATTGAATAAATTCATTAATATTGACTTTGAAATCTACTGGAACAGTTATACATTTAATCTGTCTCTAAATTTGACATTAACCAATTTGTCCTTAAATAGTATTTTTTTCCTAGCTCAGAAATACCAATCTGTTCTGAAAATTACTAGAATTATAAAATTCCTAAATAACTTCCCTCCACAGAACAGTACACAATACCCTTAAGATATCTGTCTCTCTGCTCTCTATTATTATCTCGTTCATTCATTCATTCATTCATACATCTTCCAGGCAACCTATTTAGGAAGTATCATGTTAGTTATCCCACCCAGGTTAGTTCTTGATACTTTGTGAATAAAATGGTTTAATATTGATGTACTAAGACATGGAGGGTTGATTAAACAAGAAGTTTCATTTACCAGGTTTCCAGGTGTATGGTGCATTCAGAGCTAATTAAGAAAGGTGTTATTCTATTTTACATTTTACAAAATAGTTTAGAAAAAATCCAAATTAAAATAAGTCATGTTTATCAAAAAGAAAAAGATATTGTAGGATGGCAAAGAAAACTGGGAGAACATAAACATCTGATCGTGGGAATTTGATGTCCAAAATATGGCAAAAAAAAAGGTCATTAAAAGGGTAAAAACCCCAAAAAAAATGTTGACAGACAAGGTTGATGATCGGTACCAAATTTCTTCTGTGTTTTTTTTCTAAATCTGATCCATATCAAATTTGAAGGTGTGTGTTACTGATAAAGTTAGGTGTGTTGAGTTCAATGGTGATGTCATGTGATAATTACAAGTTTTACCTTGGGCGAAATCCCGAATTCTCACCGAAATCACTAGTGATTCTGAATGTTTTTGCTGTACATAATTAATACTCTATTTCTATGACTACTGTACATATGAAGGTCTCTGATATCCTAATGAAGATAACATGCTACAGCAACATTATACATCTACCTTTGGTAACATACAATGTCTGACTTAACTAAAAAATGTATAAAACAATCATGCTTTTATTTACACATATATACATATATATACAAAGAAAGTAAGGGTAGAGTACTTTGGTAGAGGGGGACTCAGGGAGTAAGACTAAGGGCAGGTTTACTTCTATCTTTTTATAGTTTTCATTTTTGCCAGAGAATTCCTAACCTGTTATGACCTATTAAAAGACCAAACCGTCAATGAAGTGTTCAAGATACAATCATCACTAAAACATCAACCAACCGATCAATCAATACCATCAGTCATTCATTACTTGTCAAGTAATCTGGGGGCAACTGGTCATAAGGGACAAAACTTACAAAAATACAAATGTGAACCTACTCTTCTCAACGACACACAATACTAAGCTGAAACATTCGACACCTCAAACTGTACCCTCTAAAGGTCCTCCAAAAACCATTCAGACAATGACTCTTCATGAAATGCCTCCTGAACCAAACTCTCCTCATAGCTGCTCTGCCCTCCTCATCCCAAATCACAACTCTATCCTGCTCATCAGTAAAGACCTCGTCATCCTCTAGAGACAGCTCCTCCACATCACTTACACCTTCTTCTAAATCCAAAGGACCACAGCAAGGTAAAACCCTGGAGATTACATACTGCATCTGCAGATTTCGACCCTCACTTTCCAAGTTTGCGCCAAACATCTGCAGAGTCTCATCATCACTCTCCAACCTTTGTTTTACCTCACTATAATCCTCGGATAGGGCTTCCACCTCCTCTGAAACGTCAATAACCCTCCTTTCCAGATCATCCCACCACTCATCAGCCTGCTGCTGCTCCTGATCCAAGGTTGAGAAAAGGTCAGCATCATCTGTGTCGAAAACCAACTCATGTTCCTCTTCCTCCTCAAACACCGCTGTATCGTTTTCAACAGTGTCATCTAAAGTAGAAATGACTTCTACCTCAAATGGCATTGCTGAAAACAATGCAACACGGGGTGCTTCCACCAAACACTGCTCCGGGTCAGCAGCCCTTGGTAGCTCAGGCGACTCTACCACAGGGGAAGGAACATCACGACATAAACCTTGAACCTGGGGCGACCTCTCTGGCTCAACACATGGTCTAACCGAAGGACCATACGAACACAGACCTACTAAGTCTACGAACTCTCTCACTATACATAGTATACCAATCATTTTCTTGCTTTTCTTGTCGTTTTGTCTGAAAATACAGAAAAGTAAAATGATCTTAGTGATGTTTGTTAATTTTATAGACAACAATAAGTTCGCAGAGCCCAGCCTGATACAACTGCAGTAGTCGAACCCTGAACAGTTTGTAAGTTGGACAAAAATTCTTGAAAAAGGGGTTGTGGTTATGAGAGCACGGCGGGGAGCGGGGTAAGACTTGTAGTTTCAAAGGATGTTTGATAAAAAAGAAACATATCCCTATAATTACCAATAATGAAGGTAATAATCAAAATGTTCTTTCATTCCCCAAAACTGGGGAAGATTAGTTATTGATTGTGTGTTGAATTCAGCTGAGGTCCAGGGACAAATGTTTGAGTTCAATATGCAAAAATAGAATTTTATGGGGGGGGGGGGGGTATGTTTTCTATTCCTCTAAAAAGACTTTTTATTCTCGATTTGATGATTATTTTTTTTTTTTATTCTGGTCAAGCAGATGACAAAAAAAATTCTGAATCCAGATTTCCCCCATAATTTTAATAGTGTTAAATATTGAAAAAAAAATTGATTGGAGGCATTGAAAAAAGGCGGAGCTAGGCTGTGCATTAACAACTTTAAGATGGAAGTTAACGCACTGGTTTAAGCTCCTCCACTTCTTTGCTTTTCAAACGAGAAGTTCTCTATGGCAGGATTGGAGAGTGAAATAACTAAAAAATTATTCAGTTAACCCACTCTACTAAAAATAACCCAGTTAACTCACCAAAAGATTGAAGGAAAATTTACCATTTATGTTACGTACAATACTTTATATAGTAATTTACACGTCATATTTTGTGTGTATTAAATCTTCTGTCATATCAGTATTTTTTGTCTTAATATTATACAAACAAGAAATATAAATCAATGGAAAAATGGAAAATTTAAAGAAAAAAAACCCACTTATAATGACCTCAAGTAATTGTTTGGAAACTAGAAAAATCTTTCATGGTTTTGGCACTTTTTTGACCCCTAATTTCTGAACATTTGATGCAATTACCCACAAATTTAATCCCAGCCTTACCGTTGTGTTGTGATAATTTGCAATACCATTTCAGAAAGATCCATACACCAAAACACTATAGTATAATAGTCATTTACTTTTCTACATTGGTTAGAGGAATAGGGGGAGGGTTGAGATCTCACAAAAATGTTTAACTCCGCCTCGTTTTTGCGCCTGTCCCAAGTCAGGACCCTCTGGCCTTTGTTAGTCTAGTATTATTTTAATTTTGGTTTCTTGTGTACAATTTGGAAATTAGTATGGCGTTCATTATCACTGAACTAGTATATATTTGTTAAGGGGCCAGCTGAAGGACACCTCTGGGTGCGGGAATTTCTCGCTACATTGAAGACCTGTTGGTGACCTTCTACTGTTGTTTTTTTTATTTGGTCGGGTTGTTGTCTCTTTGAGACATTCCCCATTTCCATTCTCAATTTTATGATAGTCCCAGATTAAATAATGAAATAAAGAAATTGTTCAAATCAATTTTAAAGATTTCATTTCTATTTCTATTGTAAATCTTAACTATAGTATAGGAATAAAAACTGTTTTGTCCTTGCAAAAAACTTTCTATTTCCAGCATGAAAGTCTTTGTCTCAGTTAAGGGGGCTCGCAGGTCTAAATTAACTTTTTTTCCTAATATAGGATTTTGCTATTTTTTTCTATGATTCAACTTTATCTTATATACCTAATAGAAATATAAAATAAAAATATTGGGTCACCGTTCATATACGCTCACAATCTTCCTCAGAAAGAAGCATACATTTTTGTTAATGTCCTTTTTTTCTGATGAACTAATGGGAGATAAATATTAGTAACATCGAAATAAAAAAGAACTAAATTACAGAAATCGCTTAAATTTTACAATTATTTAGTTTATGTACAGCTTGTTTGAAAACAATTATAAAAAATACAGGTCACTGATGAGTTGAGAAAAATATTTCGATTTAAACGTCAAAAAATTACATTTTTGCACCAAAGGGAGATAATTTGGAGCTTTTTCAATGATATAAAAAATTTTAAAGTCATCTGTGGCCAAACCAAATCAATTTGTATGGGTGATTTTTGTACCATATTATAAAGTAATAACTAATAGTGTAATAAATAAAATTTGAAATGAAAAAAAAATGTTTAACTTTTTTCCTGAATTTTTTACACCTGCGGGCCTCCTCAATAGACAGGAAATATTTTATTGTTTAATGGGGTCTTCAAATATCACTTTAAAATTGATCACTTTCAACCATGTTTTGTCAATATTTATTGGGGGCTGTTAATCGTTTGTAGTAATTAAATTTTCAAACCTAGCATTGCCAGGTGACAGGTAAAAAGACACATGTAACTTCATTTATCTGTAAATTGTTTTATTTAACTTTTAACATGAATTTTGAATAAAAAATATATTGATTTATATTTGTTGAAATAATAATTTGTTGATTTTTTTTTATAAATCTAAAGTATGCAATATCATAATTCATAATGACTACATCAGTAGGAATAAGTGTTTTAAAAGGATAAAACATCAAATTCATTAATTTATATAAGCTGAGACATGCATAAAGATAATTAAAGTTCAAATATATTTGACTTTTTATCAAGTTTTTTAATTCAATTGATAGTAAAAACAACCATGAAAATGGGTCTGGGGGGGAGGGTATTTAACACCCAACCTTGGTTTGTTGTAATATACACTGTGTATTATGGTAGTCAGCAGATATCAGTACTAACCAAGCAGAGTGACCTTACACAGAAATGAAAATCTTTGTTGTGTTCACAAAAGATCAATGTGTACTTCAATCTAAAGATTATTGTTGTTTTAAGAAATGATTTGGTCGTAGGTTGATGATAAGAGATGTCTCATATTTTCTCAAAACAGGAATAATTACTAAAAATTTGTTGAAGAAGATGGCACTTGTCTTATCCTATATAATTCTATATTCATTGCAACTCTTTTTCTGATAGAAGGCCACTGTGTGTGTGTAATAAGTATAGCTGTTTCAATAATTGACATTGAAATCTTTCGTACATGTTATTTTTTTTATTTTATTCCGAAAACAGAGTTGTCTGCTAGAGTCTGCGAAAATAAGCAAAAATTTACACGCCCTGAAAAATAACCTGCTATATGGTATTATGTTCATCAGAATTGTTCCTAAAGTTGCTTCCAGCCTTAAGACGTCTAAATGTTTTGTTGACAAGTTGCGTCCAACCTTTGAAATAAGACGTCTAAATGTTTTGTTGACAGTTGCTTCCAACCTTTGAAATAAGATGTCTAAATGTCTTGTTAACAGTTGCTTCCAACCTTTGAAATAAAACGTCTAAATGTTTTGTTGACAGTTCAACAGTTTATTAAGATGGAAGCTAAAACAAAACGCAAAACTTCACAATATTTTTCAAAGGAAAAAAACTCAGTTTTTTCAAATTAATCTATTATAGCAAAAATGTTTCAACTTAAGTACCATCGTCTTTTAAAAGTGATGAATATTATTAATACTATCAGTAAATACTGGCATCCCTTAGGAGTCAATTGTCAATTCGGATGATTTTGACTTTTTCATAAGATCTTTCTTTGAAAAACATTCTTGCTGTTTACAGTGTTGTTTATTTACCAAATAAAATTAAAGAAATTGATAATTTAGAACTTACATGTTAACTGTTCAAACTATTTTCTAACTGAACAGAATAAAGATGCACGAAACTAACGTATTTTTTCTTCTGCTACTGAATGCATTTTATGTACTTATTCAATATTTAAGCTGCTATCTTTAACTGTATTATGTATTTTATTTTGTATGTATTTGTCCGTTTTCTATTTGTATTAATATTTTTTTAAGGCCTCATGGAAGATAAACATGTAATTGTTAAATGTGTTACCTTCGTTAAATAAAGAATTTTATTATTATTATTATTATTACAGTATATTTCTATTTTTAATAATATTCAAGATAACCAAAAACTGCAAAATTTCTTTAAAATTACCAATTTGGGGTCAGCAACCCAACAATGAAGTGTCTGATTAAGCAGGGAGCATTGAACTGCTGCAAGTTTTGGTTATCTGACATTGATTTTTACATATATCCATATTGGTCAATCAAATTTTCCCAAATTAAGTTAAGAGGGGGTGGGGAAGAGGGTCAGTAATCCATCATTGAACTTTTGATCTCGTCCCTTAGGGACTACCAATTGATTTTTATGGGGGGGGGGCTAGGATGAAAATTTTTGTCCTGCATTTTTTTTTATCTGTAATCTCTGTCCTGCCTTTTTATTTTTCACTCTGTTCAGTCCTGCCTCTTTTTTTAAGTTTATCCTGAATTTTTTTTACCTAAATTGTCGTCCTGACTTTTTTTTTTGCAAGTGTCTCATCCTCCCTTTTTTTTTTACTCAAAACTCCTGTCCTGCCTATTTTTTTCAAATTTCATCCTAGCCCCCCCCCCCCCCCATCTTAGCTTCCTTATATCTTGCCACTAATTTATGTTGTTGTATATAGTTTGGAGTAGTTGCAGCTTTGAGGGTTTAAATTGAGGAAATTTAAATTACAAAAGATAGCTGTTAAATTAATACCAGAAACAGACCCTTTTGCTCCTTCCAAGCCCTTATTCAAACACTAGATGACAGATGAGCAGAGCATAAAATATCACAAGTTTTTGATGACATTAAAATGAATAATGCCCCATCATGTCTTATTACTAACAAATTCATTATGTTTCGATCAGACAGAAGATCATATCCCTTGGCGAGTTGTTATTCAAGGAAACCTCAAACTTCCTAAACCAAAAATAGAATTGTTCTAAAATAAAATATCTTTTGTATATTCTGGACCATTCTTGTGAAACAATTTGCCAATAGTCGGTATAGAACTATAACAAATGTTAATTCTTTCAAATACAAAACAACAGATCATTTATTGAAATCAACCTGTTGAAATATATTGAGAGCTTATTGTCATGTTTATTTTTTCATCACATTTTATCAAGCTTTATTGAACTTTTTATCATACTTGACTTTTATACCATAAATGTATGAAATATGCATATGTTTGCATTTTGTTTGAATTTTTATATCAGTTATATAGCTAACTGTGTATTGTTCTTGTGGTTGTTGCAGTAATTGGAAAAGTGTTAAAATATTTGTAAAAGAAAATCAAATATTGTAGATTTTACAATCAAAATATAAATCCCACTAGTTTCCCCCATAAAAATGCAAAAATCATCATTTAAAGGCAATAAAAGATGAGAAAGAATGAAACACATACATTTTACTGTGTAAAGAAAAAACTAAATATATATACACCCATTTCATCAAAATCAATCCAGTACATTAATCTTTGAATTGACTCCTTTGAATTAAATTTAAGCAAAAACTCGAAAAAGTTTAGTAGCTTTATATTAAACTGAAGCATTTGGTTTTTGATTAAATATTCAAAGCGGTTGATAGTATAATTTGATCTAGAAATATACAAGGGAGACAATTCTAATATCATTTCAATTAGTAAGAGTTATCTTATTGTATTTCTACATGAACACTGGCTAAGTGGATTTCATGCAGAGCTCCAGTTAAAATTTAACAATTAAGAGTTTTTACTCATCATTTTTAATGTAATTGAGTGAAATATTTCTTCCTTTTGCATTATCTGTTCAAGTTCACCCCTCTAGTATATTCCTGAATGTATTTTATTTTCTCGTGGTTTTCAAATTGAGATATATTTACTCTGTTTGGGTAAAGTTGATTCATTGTTATGTGTATGATGGGACAGTATTATAGCTCTGTGAATGTGTTAAAACAATTTAACATCATTTATGGAAAGTTATTTTAATCACCCAATTTTAGTGACATAAACCAAATTATTGTCCATGTAAACATCATTTTAAACAGTCCCTATGAAATATATGATCATAATAATGGATGGTTATTTAATGACCAGTGCCATTGCACACAGATTTATTCCTTTCTTCATGAATGATCGAATCAATAATATGGGTGTAATTTCTATATTCCTCAGAATAAGTAACAGTTTTGAGACAATTTATATAACTATCTCTTTGTCTCAAGAGGTGATTTTCTATTCTGCGTAAATTAAATGAAAATTTTATGAACTGTTGCAGATTTCTTGACAGCAGCTAATATGGTTTAAAAGGCATTGTTTTTATAAATTATTGGGTTCTCCTTCGAATGAATAGACCACTTTCGAGTTCATACGTCACCGGAAAAAACTCGTCAATTATACGCGCCTTTATCACTGTCATTTGTGCGTTTAGGGGCGTCGTCACTTCCGTTCCAATGTTGAGCGAGTGGTTGGAAAACTATAATTCTATATTGTACGAATTATTCGGCAAATTGAATTCTCAAAATTAACAATCAGCCTTGCTGTCATTAGGGAATTGTCTCTAAGTACCTACAGAACAACCATTATTTCTGGTTTATCCTGCACAATGACGATCACTAAGACGCTTGATGAACGTAAATAGTGCAGGGATACAGGCGACCCCCTCTATCTGGTAAATGACGTCATAAAGGCGCGTACAATTGAAGAGTTTTTTCTGGTGACGGATGAACTCGAAAGTGGTCTTTTGGGTTTTCAAACACTGAGGAAAATTGAACTATAGAGCAGAAAACAACATTCAGCCATTACCTTAGTACCTTCTCATATTTTATTTCAAAATTCTATCTCAAAATTTTTATTTTATCCACAAAAAAGTGGTTCTTCAACAATCTACGCAAATTTAGGCAGTTTTGAATTTTATTAAATATTTTAAAAAAAAAAAGCCGTCAGCAAATCTATCTTCTGGCAATGTCATATCCAGAAATCAACGCCACATTTGAATATAATACTAAATGAAATCGGATATGGGTCACGGAAATTATATTGAAATTATATTTAAATGATATGTTTTTTTGAAAAAATGTCTATTTTAACTTTAATTTAAGTGAATTAGACAGGTTGCCAGGGCAGAAAATAAATATACACAACAATAAAATCATATACCATTTAAACGATACATAATGACTGTCGTTGCAAAAATCAAGGTTCCTGAGCTATTTTGAAAATTGAAGCGAGAGGCTTTTAACATTGCAGTATAAAATACAGGCTAAAATG
Source organism: Mytilus trossulus (assembly GCF_036588685.1). NCBI lineage: Eukaryota > Metazoa > Mollusca > Bivalvia > Mytilida > Mytilidae > Mytilus > Mytilus trossulus. The sequence goes on along the minus strand of NC_086376.1, from coordinate 94,166,771 downwards.
ACTGAAACTTCAAATTTGCAAAAGAGGGACGAAAGACACCAAAGGGACAGTCAAACTCGTAAATCCAAAACAACTGACAACGCCATGGCTAAAAATGAAAAAGACAAACAGAAAAACAATAGTACACATGACACAACATAGAAAACTAAAGAATAAACAACACGAACCCCACCAAAAACTAGGGGTGATCTCAGGTGCTCTGGAAGGGTAAGCAGATCCTGCTCCACATGCGGCACCCGTCGTGTTGCTTATGTGATTACAAATCCAGTAAATAGTCTAATTCGGTAGGTCAAATTCATGAAAGGGAAGGGGATTGTAGTTACGACGTAAGGAACATATCCGATATCATTTGTGAAAGGGTTATTCCATAACGGTCAACCAACTCGTGATGGCGTCCGTAAAATTTACGAAGGGAGGATTTCAACTTTACCATTTGGAACTCTTGGTTTAATAGCTTCCTTGTGAGCAGTAACCCTCTATCAAGAAAATCATGATAGGAAATGCAAGCACGGGAATATCGTATCAATTGGGAGATATATACCCCGTATGCAGGTGCTGCTGGAATGGTTGAAAATTGAAAATGGTGCTGCAAACTATGGTTGAAAATTGGCTAACAAGGTCATTAGAAAAACAAGTTGCTGGGGTGAAACTTGAAACTTGGATGTCCAAAGAATAAGCCAGTCCAAACCTTGTATGTGTAGTCGTTTAACTCTAGGTTCCCACGTAAAGTTAAAATGCCAATATTTAAAGAAGAATAAACTCACGAGAACAAGAAAAATTCACTTAATTTGCGTTCATTGTTTTGATTTTGACCGCCTGACAACTTTGCGGAAATATGAGAGTGATTATAAACAAGGACTCTGTGACGGGCAACTTATAATATCCGTATTTTAAAGATTTTAATGATATCAAGCCAGTCTAGTTCAAACTATAATCACGTGGTACAATTCTCATTTATATATTACGAATATTAATGTGCAAAAGCACTACTAATTTCTGGCTATGTATCAGAAAATTCTATCTAAAGTTAATACATACCAAAAATTGACATTAGAAATGTTTTTTTTCAATAACTTCCACGAAAATATATACTTAAAGAGCAACTCTAGATATTTTGTTAAAGTCATGTGTGTAGAATCTCTTTTCATTAGAAGTGGTATTAAAATCCGGAATGCTATGTAAAAGGTGAATTAAAAAACATAATTTAACTCAACATGTTTGTTAAAGTGATGATAAATACATGTAATTTAAAAGAAACAACATTGATACATGCAACAGTGCAAAGCCATAATTTGTACTGATTAAAGAAGGTATTTGAATTCAATTTTTCATTATGTCAGAAATTTCAAATTATTTTACAATGTACATGATGCATGTTGTTTCAAATATTTTTATTTTGTTTACAATTAAAGAACCTATATGTCAGCATTCTCACATACTCAAATTTGATTCTTTCTTTTGATTTTAACTGCTTTAAACCCATTTATCATTTTAAGTTTTCAAGGTTAAAACAAGTATGAGCTAGAGTGTGCTGGTGTTTCATGAACATACATTTTATATTTTTTTGTAAAAAGTTACTGGTAAAAGATCATCAAGTAAACTTTAATTGATTTTGCCATGTTTAATATTAGTTGTCACAGCAAAGTTACCAATCACTGTTGATACTAACATTAACAGAATTGTTCTATTTTTAGTCATGGCAACCATGTTGGTTAGCAGGCAGGGTGTCAAGACACATTTTTACACAATATTCATGAAATTCTGTAGTTCAGATTCAAAAGAGTTACAATGACAAACAGCTGCAGTAGTATTAAGTAAATTTATGCAAAAATTCTTAGTTCCAAGGGACATAAACCCAAGAAAAAAGTTGAATCAAAGTTGTCTGAAATTCTGTTAGTAGTTTTAGAGAAGTTGTGATGACAGGAAGAGGATTAATGAGTCAAAAACATTAAATTCAAAATAAAGTGTTTTTTTTTTTGGGGGGGGGGGGGGGGGGGGGGGGGTTATATTAGATGGCATATAATGGAAATTTAGCTAACATGACATTTACTTAAACCTAGCCATAGGATAAAAGAATCACCAGATTCACTGTCAATATCAAACAATAATTACATAAGATGTATGTTTCATTATGATACGTTATTCTGATTGGCTAACTAGCAATCTCGTGATATTTATTAATCAATTGCAGTACACAATGCAACTTTTCATTGAAGATGACACGAGATCCCACAATAAAGTGCATAGGTAAATGAAATAAAAACTTGATAAAAGGCGTGTTTTCATGATCCTATAGGTAAAAATGTAATTATAAGTATTGAATGGTTTTTTTTTTTGGCTGTGCGCACATTTATAGTATGAAGCGCTTCCGCGCTTCATACAAAATGTACTTCGGTCAACGCTTTTACACCCCAATAAATATACAAAAAAGAGCATTCAATTCTTAAATAAAATACAATACATAAATTAAAAATCTAATGTGTCTATATCAGATTTTACTCAACTTAGCAAGTAATACCATTGCCCCTTAATTCAATATTAAGTTCTGAATATACACAAAATATTTGCCACTGGGCTTCTAGTGGGTTAGACCTAGCAGTGGCTGATCCATGAATTTCCATAAAGGGGGGGGGGGGCACCAACTACTTAAGAGGGTTGCTTCATTTTATATTCAACCAAATGTTCCCCAGCAAATGTTTGGCAGGGGCGGGATCCCTGGCCTTTACCCATAATCCACCTCTGCATAGGGGAGTTGACTTGAAATATCAGCTGAGTTTTTCTCGCATACTATTAGTAAAGAGAAATAATTGTGTGGATCTGAATAATGATCAATAATGAATATTCTTGAATAATTCTTATATTTGTCAACAGGTCAAAATAAACATGTTTATCAAAATTTTATGGAAATTAAATGAGCCAAATCCATTTTATTCAAGTTGGGTACCCTGCATAAAGAAAAACTCAAGCACACCCAAATCACCTTTCATGCCAGTTTATTTTATTTGACTGATCTCCACATACATTGAAATTAGCTGTGAATCAAGGGCTTTATAGAAGTAAAATTTAAATGCCACCTTTGGTAACTTAAGCACGTTTAATTCGTATCAACAATTAAATATAAGATCCTTGTAATAGAGTCGGCCATTTTATATTTTCTGTCATTTGGATGTTTACGTTTATTGGATCATTTATAACTCAAGTGTCTAGGGGTGATTTCTTATAGCATATACAGAGATTGACATCGACAGCAGTATAAAATTCACAGGAAAAGTTGAAATACATAATTATACTCTTTAATCTCAGGGATTTGCATTGTACTCCAGATTATGATATTTTTACCCACTCATAACTTGTACTAAATTTAAATGATGGGTCTTTTTTTTAATGAACTGTTTAACTATTTCATTGTCAATTCAATGTTTGTATTTGCCATAAATTCTATCTTTTTAACTTCAAACTTAAAACACGTCTCACTTACTCAGTATTTCTCGAATTAAGGGAAAGAGTTAAATTTGACAGGCGTGACAAAATCATTTCATTAACCAATCAAATTGCGGCTCTAAGCAACGTAATAATGCCCCGGGTATATTTCTTTACGGTTGACAATGAGTATCCCCGAAACTTAAGGAGTTTAAAAAAAAACAACTATTAATAAGTGATTTTATTTTTTTTATAAAATTCCAGATTTAAAATTGCACAGTGAAAAATTGTACATTTAATGTGGTGAGGACACCACAGGAAACACAAGAACAAGCCGAAACAAGGAGCGGAAACAAGAATCAATTTATAAGCACGAAACAAAAATAGCGAAAACACCAAAACCATATATGAGACAATATCTGAAAAAGTCAATTTTCCATGTACCGCACTTCACCAGCAATTATTTTTTTATTCAACCATCTTTTAAAAAAAAATTAAGTTTCAGTATAAACTAAATTATATAATGCACCAACTCTTGCCAATTAAACACTCATTCTTATATTTCTTCCAATAAAATATTGTAATTTAAATGTTCAACCTCCCTAAAATCATGTTGTCCCCTGTGTTTTTTTGAAAACTAAATCATTCAAATAATAGCCAAATTAATTCAACAGGCGACCGATTCTTACATATATATGATGTATATATTGTAACATAAATTGGATTTTTTCCTTTGATGTTTTTATGAAACAATTTGCTTAAAAAGTGTAGTGAGGGAAAACTATGGTATATTATATGCAAATTGATGTTGTACCATACTTTGCTAATTAAATATGCAACTCAACTAGAATCCTAAGCAAAAAAGGCGGAGCTTCAGCCATGGTATAACATATTCATGTTCATGTTATTCCATGGCTGAAGCTCCACCTTTTTTTTTAAAGGTATCCGCCTCTAAAATATTTAGGAAACTGTAAAACGTACTAAAAGATCAAGATCTTCTTTTGTTTTCATTGTATAACAAAAAGCAATAATTTATGTGTACCACATCTCAAAAAAACTTTTTCAAACTATATCGGATTGTCACGAATTTCTTTAATTTTGGAAACAATTACTAAATGATTCTTCTTTCAGTTTTGAAAAAAAATTGTAAAACTACCATTTCCCTTGCGAAAATTCAAGTAAATTTCGATTTAAAAAGGGGGTACCTATAGACAAAGGAATAAATATCGGCTACATATATCTGAAAAAAACAGGATTTTTTTTTGCTATCAATTAGGGGGACGTAAACTAACTACGCTCCCTGGATCCGCTACTGTTTTTAAAAATACAGTGTTTTAAGAATTAAAATTGTGTTCTAATAAATAATCTGATAATCGAACTAATAAAATGACGGAAGAAAAGCAGTTTGTACTATAAATTTATAAATATGCATTTTTCAATGAGATGAAAATTCCGAAAAATATGATTAATTTGTATGATACCTTGAAAACAATAAAAAAAAACAAAATTCTTACCGTCATTAGAATAATTATTTAATCCTTGTCGCTGGAATCCGACTTTTTTGTTTACTTCAATCTGATGACATTATGAAATTACCCGAGCATACAATCATACACGGGGCCCAAAACTATTCCTTACTTTCTACAAATTCAGGGGTTCTATTACATGAAATACACAGAAGATCATAGACGAGGCGCAAAAGTGACTTGCGCGAGCTTCCATTTCATTGGATACAACTTAATGTCATCAATTTCCAATATTAGTTGAAGGTCTTGAAGCTGTCAATCATTTTATTTATATTACAATGTTATTTATTTGATTTAAATATTGGAAAAATCCCCCTTTAAAAAGGCCTCACATCACACAGGTGGAGAAATATACAACAAGATGAAATGTACATCATTACGCATTCAATGGTGAACGAATTCGTTTGTTTACAGACTATAATATCAACAATAAACATAGAACATAATAATTTATAGGTTGCAAACAAAAAATATTAATAAGTCAAATATGTTTTACCAAAAATTGTAAAAGAAACAAGTTTGAGTCGTTAAACACATCGTTGCTCACATAAGAAACAAGAACAGGTCGAAGAGGTCGTATGAATAATTAAATATAATTTCGCCTATTTCTATTTAAATATTCATGAGGAAAAGTGATATCAGGTCAGGGACTGTATATGACATAGAAATATACGGTCAACACATTTTGACTGCTCAAATAGAACGAGTGCAGTATAAATATCAATATTAGAACAAATTGTTTTGGTACACATTTAATCAAGTAAGTAAAATTAAAAAAACTTTTTTTTTAGTACAAGTCAAGCAGGTAGTTTTTTTTTCTTCCTTTAAATCTTCAAGAGAGTAAATATAAAAACTCCTAGCACAAGAGAATTTCTTAAGCTGTATTATGTTCTCATAGATTCATAATTATCAACAAACAGACAGAAAATAACTTATTATATAAAAAAAAAAAAAAGGTATTAATTAATGTACATATTATATACAGGAAGCACTCATAGTACGTTGGTCAATATGTAGATTTGAACATTTGAAACATTTTTTAGTAGCAATAAACAAAAAAACTATGTTAATTGGACATGCTTTGATACTATGTATGCCCTTGAATTTTTACTAGATAACATTTTTGTTCGCTTTGGGTATTCCGTATATCGCCAGATTATCGGAATTTTACGGAAGCCGATAAGGGCCATTCAAAAATATAAAATTATGTCGTAATTACGACATGGCATGTCGTAATTTCGACATAACATGTCGTTATTACGACATCGCTATGTCGTAATTTCGACATAACATGTCGTTATAACGACATCGCTATGTCGTAATTTCGACATATCATGTCGTTATAACGACATCGCTATATCGTAATTTCAACATAACATGTCGTTATAACGACATCGCTTTGTCGTAATTTCGACATATCATGTCGTTTTAACGACATCGCTATATATAAAAGAATATGTATTATGGTTGCCAAGAGACTAAATGACACAGAAATTAACAACTATAGGTCATCATAATGCCCCTCATAATTAGAAAAGCCCTCACATTATGCTAAAAAAAGAGGGAGGAAAGATACCAGAGATAGAGACCCCGAAATGCTGTTATTATTTAATTATTAGCTCCCTTGGTAATACTCCAAATTTCACATTTAATGTATTTTATTGTTAGATAGTTTACACGAAGCTTAATGAGTATACATTTGTTAATTGCATAGCTTTTGCTATTTGAATTCATTGGTTAGAGATATTTAATTATATTGTAAAGTTTAATATTTGCAGCGTCGCAAAATCTTTGGCTACCTTCTTTGGATACCTTCAGTGAGAAACTTATATATTTTTTAGAACCCCTTTAAGGGTAATGAAAGGATGGAAGGAAACGTATAACGTATAGTCCAATTAAATTACTAGGTGTTAAAGAATTAATATGTGGAAGTATCAATACTACCAAAGCAAGCCAAGCTTTCCGTCTCCCTAAATATAAGCGCAAACTACATGGTTTCTTGTAATAAGGGTCAAGTGAAGTATTGATTGCTCTATTTCTACTTTCAAACGTTGGGCACGATGTTCCTACAACCCTTAGGATTTAAAACAGAATCTTCAAAATGCTAAAAAAACACGGACCACTATTAAAACAAATTCAATGTATGTTTTGAATAATGTTTTTACAGCTCTTGATCATATACTAAGTAATCTAGTATGTTTGAGGATTGAAATAAGAAATCTATGTGAAAAAAAAACGGATATCCAACGTTACATTTATGAAAAACTGTTTTAACCTTTATGTATAGTGATCCTATTTCTTATTCTCTGATCTTCTTGATTCTTGGCAGGAACAACGACATGTGTCGGTTCTTTTTGGCGTTTAAGCCGTTATTTTGCCAAATTTCATTTGACTAGGTGGCTGCATATTAAGCTGGAATAAGAAAAATGTCCAACGACGTTTTTCGTTAACTCAACGGCTGAAAGTAAAGTTTATAAGTAGATATAGCAGATTGATTGATTGTTGGTTGCTTTACGCCGGATCTAGCAGAAAATGAATAAAAAGAGCAAGACAATAATGAAAAAACGTCGAAAATCCTAAAGACGCTAATTTACAACGTTACATGTGCTAAAGTTTCAATTAAATGTTCATGATAATTAAAACAAATCGTGTTATGAATTTTGGAAAAAGGGTTGATGATTACTGACGAAAAAAAGAATAGTGCATGTTGCTAAAGTATCCGCCCGGGGACATACTAGGTTCGACACAGGTTAAATTTTGCAATTTTTATTAATCGTTTATAGCTTTTAACGATTTATTTAAAAGAATTGAGAAATGGGGAAAAATCCCATTACATGAACTTCGTCCAACTTTTGCAAAGATAAATTGGAGACACCAAGACAGTTCTCTAATTGTAAAATGCGAATTTAAATTTATGTTACGGAAGTACTCCGAAATAGATAAGTTAAAGTCGTCACTTCAGTAAGGTGCAATCACCAATACCAAAAGCAATATCAAAAGACTTAATACCAGTTCACGAAATGTTTAACTTCGCGATTTGTCCTGCTATTCATGTTATAACTGTCGTGATGAAAGTAATTCCTGTACTAGCAAAGCCGGAACTTTTCGTCAATATAAACTTGTGCATGAAATGGAGGTAATTGAAAGACGAATCGAATCTCAAACAGCGACGAAAACCGTTTTATCGAATTAATACAAAAAAACACGGAATTATATTTGCCGTTTTCGCGGACGATTCAGGAGTAGATTACTATATTTTATAATGTATATCAGAAGACTATAGATGACTTGGGGAAATAATTCTCAAGCCAAGGTTCAAGTAATTAAAGGGATGTATTTCGACAACTTATGTGCCAGGGTAAATACAATCAGTCTATTCAAATTTAACCAGAGTGTCAGATATATTTGTATTGGGGTTGAATAAAGATATAGAAATTTTACAATGACAGATGATATGCAGCTTGAAAGTTAAAATTCCTATGATAAAAAAATATTGAAAACCGTATACAAGTACTTCCGTCTCATCTTTGCTTCCTACATTACTTGCGACAGTACTGCATTTTTAGTTGAAATAACTTAAAAGGGTAAACATTATTAAATCGATTTCCACAACTCCTGGTAATGATAAAATGACATCACAAAACGAACGGAACTAGAATCAATCAACAATATAAAAAAACGAATAAACTAATTTAAAATGAGAATGCTTGGTTTTGCAATATCAGTCCTCTTATAATTCCACATATTATTCTGCCAACAAACAGAAGTTTATATCAACCTTGTCCGGCTGTACAGCTTTTATGTTATATCTTTATTCTTACTCTTCCACGGCCGTTATCTTAGATGGGATCTATAAGAATTTGTAGTTTAAGGTTAGGCCACACCAATTTGATTCCTTGTTCGACGGACCCGCCCGCACCTATTTTTTCCAAAACAGATTTTTTTTATTTTTATTATATTCCCGCTTCCCGCATCCGGAAATGAAATCATGTCCATTTCCCGCACCGTTTTTTTGTAAATATTATATAAAGATCTCAACATTTGTTTTTTTAAATCACAGTCTAGCCTTTATATAACGATTTTAAACGTACCAGCACCCCACAACACTGTAAATATCTGCGAGAATATTTGTTTCAGCATGATATTCCAAGCTCCGATATAAATAGAAATACCAGTACAGAACAAAACGTTGGTTTCTTTCCCCTAACTTAATATATTCCCTATAAAAAAAAAATGTTCGTTGGTTATGTTGTTAAAATAAAGTACTAAGAACTTCCGAAGGATTTGCCTTGACAACTGCAATTATAATGTATGGTGACGGTCATACCCGCTGCGGGTTTGTGCACCTGTCCTGGTTGATTCAGAGACCTGTCGATCAGCAGTTATCGTTTGTTGATGTGGTTCATTGGTATTTTCCCGTTTGAAAATATAATTTAGATCGTTGGTTTTCCTGTTCGAATTGTGTACAATACTAAGGTGTGGTCCCTTATAGCTTGCTGGTTAGTCTTGATCAAAGCACTGTGTAAAAGGCCGGACTTTGACCTATGTTTGTTATTATCAGGTTGGGACCAACCCTCCCTCAGACAAGGGCCTTGAAGGGGTCATTTTACCATGTTTACTGTTCAGTCTGTTGTAGAAAAGAAAATAGAAATACTAAGGATTTGTACAGTGCTACTATACAAAACATTTGGCAACTTGGAATTTTTTACTCAAAAAGAGGAGAAATACATTATATTTTAAACAACTTTTCTAAAAGAGGGATGGGTTCACTTATTTTGAATAATATTAAACTGTTAAAGTAAATGTGTTAACATGGTTAAAGTCCAGGAATATTACAAATTCTTGGACATGTTTTGACCATTTTATACCAAATATTATAGATCTTTGGGAAAATATAAGCCCTTTTGTACTTAAAGTGTTTTTACAAAAAAAAATATAATATAACTTTAATATTTTGACCCCTCATAAATGGGATATTCATAACATTAAGGGGTTGTTCTGAACCTGATTATGACTTGGATGGAGAATTGTCTCATTGTCAGTCACACATACATAGACCAGATTTAATTATTCAATTATTTCTTGTTGAGCAGGGAAAAAATACTTCATAAATTTAAGAAATGTCAAGGTACAAGTGATAAATCAAGTTTTAATATGGTCAAAACCTACTTTTTTAGGTTTACAAAAAAAAATTATAATCGCTCGCCTTTACTTTTTAAGCTTCGCCTCAAAAATTTGCAAATTAATTATTTTTTTATTAAAATTTTCAAATCGCTCGCTCGCCCCAATTTTTGGAGTCCAAAAATCCGTAGAACAAGAAATTAAATTGGTGTGGCCTTATACGTATTAAAAAAGTTAACCATTGATTTAGCGACGATACAACTCTAGTTCATTCACGGCCTGTAATTAACAAAATTGTTGAGATCTATAAAATATATAACTTTCTCACTGAAGGTATCCAAAGAAGGTAACCAAAGATTTTGCGACGATGCAAATATTAAACTTTACCATATAGATAAAAATCTTTAATCAATGAATTCAAATAGCAAAAGCTATGCAATTAACAAATATATATTTACTATTATTATAAGCTTCATGTAAATTATTAAGCAATGCAAAACATGACATTTGGAGTTTTACCAAGGGAGCTAAAAATTAATTAATAACACTGTCTGCCACACAGCATTTCGGGGACTCTTCCTCTGGTATTTTCCCTCGTTCTTTTATAGCTGACTATGCATGGGCTTTTCTTATTATTGGGGGCACTATAATGACCTATAGTTGTTAATTTTTGTGTCATTTAGTCTCTTGGCAATAATAATACATATTCTTTTATAAACAGCGATGTCGTTATTACGACATAGCTATGTCGTAAAAACGACACAATGATGTCGTTATTGCGACATGATATGTCGAAATTACGACATAACGATGTCGTTTTAACGACATGTGATGTCGAAATTACGACATAGCGATGTCGTTATAACGACATGTTATGTCGAAATTACGACATGCTTTGTCGTAATTACGACATAATATTTTTTTTTGAATGGCCCTTATCCCTTATCGGCTTCCGTAGAATTTCAATGGGGACTAACCTGTGCACCACATATTGCGGACCTCTTTTTGTATTGTTATGAGTTACAATTTATGACAAAAATAAGCAAAGACCCATCAAAACAACATCTGATAAACAAATTTAATAATACTTTTAGATATTTGGATGATATTTTGGCTCTCAATAATGACGACTTCAGTATGTATATTAATGGAATTTATCCTGCTGAACTTACTTTAAATAAAGCTAATACTAACAAAGACCACTGCCATTTCCTCGATCTTGATATCTATATCACTAACGGAAAGCTGAATACTAAAATTTATGATAAAAGGGATGATTTTTCCTTTCCTATCGTTAATTATCCGTTTTTAGATGGTGACGTTCCCTTGTCACCATCTTACGGTGTTTATAGATCTCAACTTGTACGATTCGCTCGTGTATGTAATGTTTTAGATTTTAACGAGAGAAATTTATGTATTACTGAAAAATTATTACACCAGGGTTTCGATATCACAAACTAGTCAAAACATTTACTAAATTTTATCATCGGTATAAAGACATCATTCGTAAATATAGCTCAACATGCAGACTTCTTATACGTTCAGGTATTTCACATCCAATTTTTTATGGAAATATTCTTTATAAAGCACAACGGTGTCAGTATTCACCTCAGAAACTTACAAAACCTTTGAATAGACTTATTAAGAAGGGATTTAATTACGATACTGTTGTCAAATCATTAAAGATTGCATATTTTGGCGTTAATATTGAGTCACTGATAAGGTCTTTGCGTCGGAACTAAACACATTTATTCTAAAAACAGTTGTTGGCATGACACGGGTTATGTTCTTCTCATATATGTTATGATGGTATGATACTAAACCCCTAACGGGAAGGATTGTGCCTGATGTTCATATGATGAAATCATAATCTTTCAGTCAGTTTAATTGAAGTCTGGAGCTGGCATGTCAGTTAACTGCTAGTAGTCTGTTGTTATTTATGTATTATTGTCATTTTGTTTATTTTCTTTGGTTACATCTTCTGACATCAGACTCGGGCTTCTCTTGAACTGAATTTTAATGTGCGTATTGTTATGCGTTTACTTTTCTAAATTGGTAAGAGGTATAGGGGGAGGGTTGAGATCTCACAAACATGTTTAACCCCGCCGCATTTTTGCTCCTGTCCCAAGTCAGGAGACTCTGGCCTTTGTTAATCTTGTATTATTTTTATTTTATTTTCTTGTGTACAATTTGGAAATTAGTATGGCGTTCATTATCACTGAACTAGTATATATTTGTTTAGGGGCCAGCTGAAGGACGCCTCCCGGTGCGGGAATTTCTCGCTACATTGAAGACCTGTTGGTGACCTTCTGCTGTTGTTTTTTTATTTGGTCGGGTTGTTGTCTCTTTGACACATTCCCCATTTCCATTCTCAATTTTATTATCATTGAATCAGTGAAACAAAAGTGTGTCACTCATTGAATCAGTGTAACAAAAGTATGCCAATCATTGAATCAGTGTAGCAAAAGTATGTTTATCATTGAATCAGTGAAACAAAAGTGTTTTTTTTTGGTCGGGTTGTTGTCTCTTTGACACATTCCCCATTTCCATTCTCAATTTTATTGATATTACATTTACATTACAATATAATATGCTTTATTTTAAAAACACTCAGTCACATTGACATATTAAAAGCAATGTGTAGACTAGCTACATATGATAAGAATCGCCATAGGCGGATCCAGGGGGGGGGGGGCTAGGGGGCCCGGCCCCCTCCTTTGGTGGGAAAAATTTGGTTGATTATATAGGGAATCATTGAAGCATGACTGGAGCGGGCCCCCTCTTAGGTCAGTCAGAGGCCCCCCTTAGGTAAAGTTCTGGATCCGCCACTGAGCACTCATAGTACCAGTCAGGATCCTACTATGTCAAAATTATCTCCCCATTACGCCAGTTCATTTTCACAATCGTAGAAACGGAAGCCATTGTAGGGATGACGCGCTACCAGTTTTGCTCTTGGAAACCGATAAATTTATCCACATTGCACCATTAAGATCCTTAGGTAGCACTCCACAGTTAGAAAATAAAATTAAAAATGAGCCCCACAATGTTTTATCATCTCCTACTCCTAGATTTCTAATACATTAACCTAACTGTTTGTGTTGTACATGTGCATATGTATGTAATCAGTATCTTCCATAGATTCAATTTTCCAAAGTTAAAAGGGTGAAAATTTATTCCTTTTATGTGTATCCATGGCAACATTCAGCATTTATTTACCATAAAATATTGCAAAAAGGGGGGTGAAAATGTCATATATCCCCCAAAAATTTGGATCAAACTAGAATTTCAATGCCTTTGAGTGATACCTTTTTAGAAACTGTTTTCTTAAATCTTCCTAATGATCAAATAAAAAATGGGTGTCTTTCGCCTCATTTTTTTTTTTATTAAAATCCAATCACAAAGTTCGTGCGATAAAAAGTTGGAAAAAATTACAATAATTGCCGGACCAATGTATGGTATGGACATGCAAATACGGACTGTCATACAGAAAACAGCCCATATTACATACATTACATAACCTTGATGTTCATATAAACCCAATACAAAGGCTATTTTAATACTCAGCTATCCAAAAATGAATTTTATTGCACACTAGCTCTCATATTTAAAAAATCCAACAGGGGCCAAAATGCGAAACTACACACCTAACTGTGGAGTGCTACCTTATATCGGTCAATTGTATTTTTAAAGACAAATGTATCAGCTAGCTAATGAGCATCTGTTAATAATATTGTCTACATTGATTCATCTTAAAACTATTGTCTGATCGGGTGTCAGGTGGAATTTTCGAAAATTCCTAAACATTTAAAAAAATTCTAATTAAATAGTTCGCGGAAGGGCAGACTAGATTTTTTTAGTATATGAAGACTATAAACTCTAGTTATCACACACAAACAAATAGAATTTTTCGAAGATATGCATTTTCATCATCCAAATTGAAAGACTCGTCAAGTACTTTCAGTAAAAAAATAGCTATTCGAACACACCTTCTCTGTTTTTGTGACTCATTAGATATGCATTTCACTTGACCCATATATTTCATCTTTTAGTACTGTGATTTTTTTTTGTGTTATAACGTCAACCTGTAGCTTTAATATATAAAACATAATAGAATCTGAAGCGAGACGATGTATGAAATATTCTTACCTTGTACGATATCAAGACAAAATACTAAACTCAAACACGCCCTTACATAAAAAGGTGCACTCGATTTTCTCTTTTCAATACAATTGTTACCCATTTTTTGGATTTTTTTCTTCAGTAACATAATTGAAGGGCAGACACGAAAATTACTGAACTAATAGATTGATATGTTTTCCGTCCGTGGTATTTTTTTCAAAAAAATCGGAAGTTATGCATTTTTGTCATCCAACTTGAAAGATACCCATGTCGTCGACTTGATATCTAATTGTTATGCTTAACTATGAACTAGATAAATTGTAAACTTATACAAATGGTGTTTTTAAAATAAAACACCTTTTTATTGAGAAGAAAATTGCAATTTTGTTTGTTTCTATTAACTTTTAAAAATCTTGTCACTATAGTAAACAATACAGTAAACATTTATCGCCTTCTCTAACAAAGAGCTTCGATTCTTTGTTCTTTTTCAACCTGGTTTCCGACGGGTACGTTGGTCAATATGTAGATTTGATATTACATTACCATTACAATATAATATGCTTTATTTTAAAAACACTCAGTTACATTGACATATTAAAAGCAATGTGTAGACTAGCTACATATGATAAGAAGCAGTGCACTCATAGTACGTTGGTCAATATGTAGATTTGATATTACATTTGCATTACAATATAATATGCTTTATTTTAAAAACACTCAGTTACATTGACATATTAAAAGCAATGTGTAGACTAACTACATATGATAAAATTTATGAACGGTCAGCACTGATAGTATTGTCTCCTCCAAGACATTCTTGGTTGACCTATAATGGTATCTTTTACAAATTTTGACTTGGATGGAGAGTTATCTCATTGGCACTCATACCACGTCTTCTTATGTATACTTAACATTAAAACTCAATATTAAATAAAAGACACTGCTTCAAGCAGCCTGTTACTGTGCCCAACAGTTCAACCTAAAACTATACAGTGAAATCAATAAAGTCAGAAAACAGTTACACTGTCAAACCGTCAAACATACTATCCACACTTATCTGTGTCCACACTTGTTATAAAATTTAAAAATGTATTTCCGGAGTATTAGCTAGACGGAACTCGACTTGACATTTACTTTTGATGTTTGATTGGAGACCAAAAAATACATAATATTATTGTTTTAGAAAATGGGCATTTAAATGCTGATAAGTCCTTTGTCATGGGAGAAAAAAGATATTTAGACCTTTGAATATAATCACCTTTAACAATGGGTGATAAAGCGACACAGAAAGAAGTCCTCAATGGAAGTTATGGGGACCTCCCAGAAATGGAGAACACGGTTGTTCGTGTGTTCTTTAGTTCAACTTTCACTGGTATTTTTGTTTACTATTTTTAAAAATAAGCAAAGAAAAAAAGAAGGAATGGTTGACGTTTACTCGTATCATGTCATCATGTTATAGTGATGTAATAACAATGCAAGGGCAGATCCAGCAATTTAAAAAAAGGGGGGGGTGTTCCAACTATATATCCAACCATTCAAATGCATTGATCTGCCCCCAAAAAGGTGGGTTCCAACCCTAGAAAACCCCTTGGGGTCTGCCACTGACCATGATAACATGAGCATTGTGGTGCTTGAAATTTACATGTATTATAGATAGATGTATGAGGGGGGATAGGAGGGGTTCTGATCCCGAAATCCTGGACTTTAAAAAACGAAATCCTGAGGTCCCGAATTTGAATAAAGTAAATCCTGACGTCCCGAAATAAAAAAAAAAGGATTCCCGGATCCCGAAAGGTTCAATCCCGAAATTCCAAGCTTAAAAACACCCAATCCCGGAGTCCGGATAAAGGTCCTATCCCCCCTCATGTATATTATAATAGATATTAACTGATTAATGGTTGTATACAGGGTTTTTTTCCTTGTAAATTTAGTTGATTGATTTTGTCTTGTCTCAGATTAAAGTTTATTTTTTTACTGCTAGGAAACTGAAACAGATTATTCAAGTGCCCCCGTCCTTATCGGGTCTGTTTGCCCTAATTACATGTTCGTCCTAGGTCAGTTGGCCCTGGGTTTGTTCACCCTTCTTTTTAAAAAGAAATATCTATATTTCAGGCATACAAATTTAATAAACTTATTTGGATAATTTTATGGTATCAGACTCACTATCTATCCTTGGAATTTCTGAAAACAAATGTTCAATGACATAATACTTCTCACTGATTGTTGAAATACTTGTCTTTGATAGATTAGTGTAAATTCAATAGATATCATAAGGTAAATGATTTTTAAAAAGAGTAAAATGTAATTTTTTTTAGAAAGTAAGAAGCTAGTTTTTCGTTTAGAGTAAATATGTTTAAAAAGAGTAAATATGTCTGATACAATATCATTTTTTGGAGGTATTTTGGGTTTTTGTTTTGATCATAGTTTTTATGGGTTGTTTTTTTTGAAGATACATTCAATTATTCTAGAAAATATGTATTTTACGTAAAATAAGTAGAGCACCAGTGTAAATTAAGGTTGATTAAGAACCTTTGGTAGATGAAGTTAAGGGTACTTTGAGGATACATTGTTTGCGTGTAATAGCCATTGGCTATATGGTTTGCGCAGTTGGATAGTGTTAACGCACATTTGTTTAGAGAAAACAAATAGTCTATAATTTTAGATTCCAACCCCTTCTTCGGCTGATTAACATAAGTGATGTTAAGTTATTAAATGGTGCAAGTTGTTTATGGTGTTAGATTACGCCATATTTACATATTGTTAATAGATTAAGAGAAGTATCTTCATAAAGTAGCACATTAAAGAAAAACATGGTTGCCCTTAGGGATTTACTAGTATTGTTGTAGTAGACTGATATTTGTAAAAAAAAAAAAAATAAGAGACATAAGAACATGAAGAACTTCAGAACTTAATGACAAAATTTAAGTGAAATAGATCAGGAAAACTAACATTCAAATAAAATTGATTGTTTTAGTTTTTAAGAGGTCAGTTAAGTTTTAAATGTTTATATCATATAAAAACTAAGTCGTATTGAAATGTATAAAAGGGAAAGGCAGTAGGTTTGAAATTTTAAAACAAATGAAAAATATAGATATATAAAAAAGAAAGGAAATAGTATGATAAGGAAACTATATACTAATTTTAGAAAAATGTAATACATTACAGAGAACGACATTTTTTCGCAATAAGGTGTTTTTGTTGTCAAATATGAAATGTAGAGTCAGTAACAAATTGCGCAAGAGGTAGTTAACATTTTATTAATGGAATCTTAAAAGTTGTTAATTTTTTGGTCTATATTTAACGTTAAGATTAATTAATGAAGCAAAAAAAAATAATTATAACTGTAAAAATATTACAATTTGGAACAAAGTAACACATATAATATTCAGTATATATTATTTGTTATAGGTGTAGGGGTAAATAGAAAAGGATCAAATTATATTTTGTTTTTAATTTGTGAATTTTGAAATCTATTTTTTTTTTTTATGTCTTGTGTTAATAAACATATATTTGTTTTTAATATGTAGGATATTAAAAACTTGTAGAAGTTGTATACGACCGTTTTCCCCTTTTACTTTTTTGTTTTAAATAGATAATTTGATATAAAACAGAACTTATTTGTTTTAAATACATAAATTGATATAAAAAAGAACGTATTGTTTTAAATAGATAATTTGATATAAAAAAAAAGAACGTAATGATTTATATACGTAGAAATTGTGAAAACTTAATTTTGCTAGGCTTAGATAACTTTTGGAACTTAAGGCGAGCTACCAAACTGTCAATTATCTGATTGATAAATAAAAAATAGGAAATTAATTATAGTATAACTAACCGCTGTATTTGAATATAAAAAATAAGACAACTCGTGACCGAACGACGCATGGATTAAACGAGTGCGCATTAATCCATAGCGGCGTTCGGTCACAAGTTGTCTTATTTTTTATATTCAAATACGGCGATTAGTTATACTTTTTATTACATTGGCTATAATGTTGGTTTTTTTTATGAAATCAATGTAGAAAATGTAAGGAACTATATATTTTTCCTACGCATTCACAATTTGTTTTGATCCGACATTATCGACGTCTTGACAACGTCTATTGTTGTATGACGTCAGAGAGTGAAATAACCACGTGAAATTATCAGTTTTTATTTTACTGGGAAATCAATGTAATTTATTGCAACCAATGTAATAAGGGAAGTTAACAAGTTTTTAGTTTTTCCAAATTTAGATAAGTTTATCAGATGGGTTAGGTGCGATCTTCATTGGAATAGCCATATTTTTGTACTGTTAATTAATTGAGAATATATCTTGGTTAGCCAAAAAGAATGTTGTGAGTTCTGGTTCTAATGCCACTAACAATTGGTATAAAAAAGAAATGGTGTCAACACAATTGGTTGGAATAGATGTTACTGATAACAGAGAGATGTCTTTCTCCGCGCCATTGGTCAAGGACAAAACTTAACCAAATGCCGATGTTAACAGCCTCTAAAGAAGGACGAACCAACCAGCTAGATGCGTCAAATACTACGTAATGGAGATGATGATGACGACACTTGTACAAAGATTTGCGCCCTTTCCAGCAGTTGATGAACTTTATACTATGATGGTGACGGAAATAAAACATGAACTATATTGTTCGAACTATTTACTGATGATTCAAATGAACTGTGTGTAAATATATATCCAGATATTGGACTTATGGAAATTTATAAACTTTAGATGTGTGGTGATGGTTACCGGGAACTTTGCAATGAACTATCACAATAACCTACAGGAAGAAAAACTACTGTATTTTATTGAACTTTCGTTTTATTTTGGAGGAAGGCAAATGTTACACAATTGTGTTTCATATCATTAATTATCAAGGAGTATTAATTAGGAAATTTATTAAAAAGGAATTAAACAATTCAATGACAATCATGTATGCTTTGGACACGTACATGTAATAACGATCTGTTCCAATATTATAGACATATGCATTGCAGCCAATAAATGACCATATCTACTGTGAAATAACATGTATCCTTTAGGGGTTAATTGCATTATGAGTTTGACAATTAACCACAGACTAGTATTATCTAACATCTAGACTATTAAGTAACCGGCCATCAGCTATGAACGGTTGTTAATGGACTACTGGACTATATAAGATCCAGCTTTGGACTTGAAGGAGGACAGCTTGGTACAAGTTTTGGTACCAGAGATTCCGCCAAGGTCTCCCCCTTGTGGGTAGGCTGAAACTCATGTGCTTAATATCCGAACGTATTCCATAAGGACTGAAGTTATACCATTATACGATTACGTGCCCGTGTGAGATATTGAACATTTGAACTATTCAACTTTAAAGACAGTTAGTGAACATTCGAACATTCGAACTTTAGAATCTCTCTTGACTTTGTAATTACTTAATAAAATATATTTTTACTGTTAATGACTTGGTTACATTAGTAATAGAAACAAAATTTTGTTTTGATAAACTAGTTAACTTGGAATTGATAAAAATAATGGGAGAAGAGGTATCAGGGCAAACAGGTTCTAGGGAGAACGTGAATCAGGGGGAACGGACCTGGATTCCACCAAACCCACCTTTTATACAGTGTTAAAAAGGAACATGTATTGTAAATGTATAAACCTCCTGGTAAAATTCTCCAGCAGTGTAATCTGATATTCTGTTAATGAGGTCCTGGTTGAAAGAATGGCACTTATATGAACAAGCACCCTGTGAGTCCGTATGACAGGATCTAAACTCAAACTATGTGAGTTATGTAACAAATGTAAAAATACACATAAATATCTGATAAAAAATAGAATTGTTCTATGAACACAACAGAGATAGAGATACTCAGATATATCTACAATGTATATAGTCAAACCCACTATAATCAAGCAGGTTGGAGTAGAATTCTCCCTCTCCCCATGATTGGTCCAGAAAAAATATTGATATGACACCTCTAGGTGACAAGTTATGATTTTAAACACAGAATATATAAAGGTGCAAACCATTTTTATAACTTATTATCTACCCTGTAATTGCACGCATGACAGACAATTTTGTGACTAACTTTTATTTGCTTTGTATTTGCAGACATGACAGTAGACAGGAATTACTTGATGAAGAACAGTGTACCAAGAATTCGTCAATACTGCTTGAAGAAAAATTTAGATTTCCAGGTGAGTTTTGTTAAAAAAATCCTTTCAAACAGGGGTGAAAGGACCCTATTTGGGATGTAATAATTTGGCCTGTAGTTTTGTGGGAATTCATGAATTATATTTTTCAAGGCTTTTCAAATTAATTTAATAATTATTTTTAGGATCTGGGAAAGAATACTTTATGGTAATTAACTATTCAGAATTCAGCTTTAATTTTTAATTTAATTTCAGCTGCTGACCCCTGGCAAACCATGAATTACATCTTGATCTTTTGGTAATGTTTGACAACAAAATTGTTTCATTTGCCAGCCAAAACAATATTTTTCAATCATATTCTTTTATTTATTTTCAAGTGTGTCAATATTGCCCCAAATTAGCAATAATCATCAAGGAACTGAATGTGTAATATAGAATAAGAATTAAAGGTCACATGTTTTCTACATGCACTCAACCTGTAGGGATCAAACTTTAAAAGGTGAAAAGGTCTTATGATTTCTCCCTTCAGTATGGTGAGTACTGATATGAAAATAGTACTGTTTTTTTATTTGTTATCAGATATTACAAACAACTTATAACATTTGACCAGTACGTACTGTAACTTGAAAAAAAAGTAAGTATATTGTTAAACGCTTGCTTGTGGAATGTTTGCTCATTGTTGAAGGCCATGTTGTGACCTGCAATTGCTAGCTTCTAAGTCATTTTGTCTTTTTGGTGAAGAATTGTCTCTGACATTGGCAATCATACAATTTCTTCTTATTTTCATATTGTAGATATATTTGATAGTCTACATTGTGCCACATATATAAACATGGTGTGTATCATATTGTAGATAATTGATTATCGGTGGGGAGTAAGAGATGAAGCTTCCATAGACCACAGCACCAATGATATAGTATTAGAAGAAGTAGAAATATGTAAACTAATGTCTAGAGGACCATACTTTGTTGTAAGTTATTTCCTTGGTAGTAAATTCAATCAACAACTTCATCTTTTTTTCCCCCAAGAACAAAATATGTGGGGTCCTATGATGATTTCTTCTTGTTCACACTTTACTGTAAATTCAGAAATTATTGAGTGCATTTATTATTGTGATTTTGTCATTTAAACTAAAGTGCTATCTTAATTTTGCAACATCAAGAAAAACCATGTTTAATTTATATAAAAAGTTTCAAAATGCAAGTTTATTTGATGGGGGGGGGAGGGGGTTGAGGGGTCATGAAATCCTGAGGTCCCGAATTTAAAAAATGACGAATCCTGACATCCCGAAATTTGAAAAAAAGAAATTCTGGATCTTGAAAGGGTTAATACCAAAATCCTGAGCTTAAAAACACACAATCCTCAAGTCCTGACAAAGGTCCTGCCCCCTTTCTTTAATGCTTAAATAAAAACATTGCTGGAATATCTTAATTTACAGTACATTGTTAATATATTCCCTAGGCAACAAACAAGTAAAACTCAAATTTAAATAAAAATTGGATTTTCTTTTTTGTAGTTTCATGGCAAAAGAAAGTAAAAATGTTTACAATCAAATATTAGGATTTGTTATAATTTATATTTTTCCTGCACTTTATTTATAATTGTATTTTAGTTATTTCTTGGTGACAAGTATGGTTCTAGATCAATACCTAGAGAGATTGAAGCTAATGAGTACAAGATACTGTACCGTACAGCTATGAAGGTTGGCTGTGACACAGTCCTGATGAATCAGTGGTACAAACGTGATGACAATGCTGAACCTGCCGTGTATTATCTTCTACCAATCACTGATATCCTACCAAACTATAATAATGATGATCCAAAGAAATCCACGGAGAGAGAAAAGGTTTGTATTGTTATAGTTTAAGGATTGCCACATTTCTTTGATCAGGTCATAACAACAATATAAGATACCAGGAGAAAAGAAATAACAGTTATGAAAAATGAAATGCCATGGAAAGATCAATACAAAGAGCCAATGCATACCAGATTCTGTATTGTATATAAATGGTACAAAAGCAGGTCAATCATTGAATCTGTGTCACAAAAGTAGGTCAGTCATTGAATAGTGTTGCAAAAGTAGATCAATCATTGAATCAGTGTCACAAAAGTAGGTCAATCATTGAATAAGTGTTACAACAGTAGGTCAATCATTGAATAAGTGTTACAAAAGCATGTAAAAAAGTAGGCAAATTATTTAATCAGTGTAACAAAAGTAGGTCAATCATTGAATAGTGCTGCAAAAGTAGGTCAGTAAATTACTTAAACATGTTAAAAGAAACCATAATTATTATTATATATGTAAAATTTAACATTTTTCATGTTTTGTAAAATCATTTAGGAAAGAAGGGAATGGGATAGCATAATTGAGAAATTGACCCAGTATTTAAGGAAGGCTGCTGATCAGGCTTATGAAGAAAATCGTATAACTAAAGATCAAAGATTGAAATATTTTTATTCAGGTATGTTGATGTCATATCCATGATTGATTTTTTTATGGGAGTTTGTTCAATTTTCTTTTTTGTGAGATCCATTAATTTTCGTGGTAATCACATTACTATTTATAAAATGATGATTCAATTTTTGAAACAAACTTTCACTTATATTGTAATTGAAATGTTAGTTTTATCATTGAAACAACATTATTTTAAGTAAAAAGCAAATATGATCTACCGTTATTTTTATTTAGGTTTTATTGCCTGTGGATTTTTTTATAATGTTTTGAAAGTTTATTGTTTCAATGTTTGGTTATAACAGTCATACTACATTTTAAATCTTAGCTTTATAAATTATCTGATTTTAGTGACTGAAGCAGAGGCAACTAAAGGCATTATAGAAAGTGATTCCATCAGAAACAGAGTGCTTGCTTACATCAGAAACTTTGAGAATATATATATACAAGACAAGATTGCAAGTATGTTGGTATTGTTAATCAGTTTTGGTTTAAGGTGGTACCTAACACTACAGGGAGATAACTCTGTAAAAATCAGCCAAACGTTATCAATCACAATATTTTGTTAAGGAAATGATCAAAAGCAGTGTTTGTTAAACTGCTAAATATCAAATGAAATTTTTCCAATAAAGTGTGTGGTTCAAGGTTTTTGAAATTTTTATATTTATTCAAAGTTCAAAGTCAATATTTTGTCAACATTTTTATGAAAATTAAATGAGCCATATTTATTTTAGTCAAATTGTTTGGTACCACCATATATAAGTGTTTGTATAAATATTTAGCTAATGTTTATCCATAATAGCTTTAATATTTAAAATCTAAATTCATGTAACATCTTGTTAGCATTTGACATGACAATGTTTTCTGAGAGAACCCTTTAATGCAGTTCTTCAACCTGAAAGTTTTTCAAAGGTGTCCTATCTTCACTAGCCAATGGTTATTACCCAGTCCCCTCCTCACCACCCTTGGCAGATTAAAATAGAGTTTCAATTTCAAAAGGTAGCGATTACCATTGGAAGCAGTTGAAACTGGCTGAATCCAATTTAAAATTGCCTTTACAAAGATTACGTTTAAATTTAGAAAATGCCATGTGCTGATTGTGCAGCAATCTTTTAAGTCATTAATCAACTTATAGAAGATCCCAGGTATGTTTATAGCACATATAGTTGAATGTAAACATATATTTTCTATTTCGGCTTTTTGGAAGTCCAAAATTGGGCATTTCATTTGTCTACTGGTAGATGGCTCAGCATTATATTCATAAATGATGGATCCATTTACCAAAGTTTCAGGAGAGGGACTTAATCATAACCTGATCATAACATAAACATAATCATAGTATGAAAGGTTTCCATGGTGATATCACAACTAAGATTCATTATGTTTATTTTACTCCGAACTATTTACCTGTATATATCACTGATTTCAAGTCAAAGTATTTCATTGATTCATCCAGTTATTAAGGTAAATAAGTTTTGCACATATGGTGTAAACTTTTGACAAAAAAAAGAAGAAAAAAATTGGTGTAAAAGTGAGTTAGAAATGAAACATGATTTTAAATTATAAAACACTTTTATTTATTTTTTTATTGTAGAAAGATTTATTGACTTAGTAAAAGACGACACTGCCATAGACCAAGAAGCTAAAGATTTACGAGAACGTCTAAAAATAGCCAAAATACAGCCTGTCCTTCTTCCAGATGAGATAAAGAAGGACACATTGTATTGGACTCCAAATGGAGTAGACCCTGAAGATCCTGATCATATGGAGTATCTTATAAATCTAGGGAAACATTTTGAGGAAAACATGATCAAAATGGTAGATTATACTCTGAAAAAGAAAATTGGAAATAGAGAAGATGATGAACTGTATGAAGAAGTTCTGCATCATTTACATTTTGGTCAGAAGAGATTAGAAAGTTTTTGTGGACGCGAGGAAATTCTTGAGGAAATCAGACAGAGAATGATCACAGTTCATGGTGGTCCAGATGATAGCAATTTGTCACAGAAGGAAGATGAGAGTATGGAGTCGGAAGATGAGAGTTTGGAGTCAGGTGGAATGGAGGATATTGGTAATGATGATACCCTGGAGAATAATATAGAAAATGAAGCAGAAAATGACCAAGCTACAGAAAAATCAGATCCTTATTTTGAAGAAGTGAAGAGTAAAATAGCTCTTTATAAAGAAAGAGGTATCATCTATGCCAATGGTGACATGGACAGGGATGTTGATTCTGACCCAGAAAAGAACATGAAACTAGAAATGATAAAGAAATGCGAGCTGAAAGAGTACTCACATCCTGTGATTTTACATGGAGAATCTGGTTCGGGAAAAACATCTATCATGGCAAAAGTTGCCAAGTTGTCAAAAGAATGGTTTCCAGGGAGTTCTGTGATTGTCAGATTTCTGGGGACTTCTGGCAATTCTTCGTCATTAAAAGATGTCTTATGTAGTGTTCTCAGACAAATACTCAAAATAGTTAACAAGACTTTACCATCATTTGTAGACCTTGGAGGAGATTTTCTCTACCTCACTCAACTCTTTGAATCAATGCTCAACAACTATGACCCCTCACAAACATTAGTGATTCTCCTGGACTCAATTGACCAGCTGAGGAGCCATGATCGTGCTCATCTAATGAATTGGCTTCCTCTCAAACTTCCAACAAACATTCATTTAATAGTATCTATGTTACCAGAAACTAATGGATGCCTACAAAACATTCGTAATAGATTAATTATTGAGCCGCAGTTTATAGAAATACCTGTACTTTCAATGAATACTTCAGATGATGTGATAACAAAAATTTGTCAGCTAAATAAAAGAAGATTGACAAAACCTCAACATCGACATTTAATGGAATTGTTTGTAAAGTGTGCTAGACCACTATATGTGAAGCTCCTGGCAGACAGAGCTATACTATGGAGGTCAGGAACAGATGTAAGGGATTTTAAAGTGGGACCAAATGTTCAAGCAGCCATTGATATGTTCTTTGATTATCTGGAGAAGAAAAATGGCACTGAAGTTGTAGAAAAAACTTTTGGTAAGTGTATTTGACAAAAATTAGAAATTTAGTTAGGTGTTCTGACAGTTCATTTGTTCTTTGATTTATACACAGATACAAGTATTTCAGTTCCTACCAATAAAAATATTGCTAGAAACAAAGGGCTCATGTGCCTGTTGCCAAAGAAATTAACTAATAACAACGTCATCATAGGTAAAAAAGGCGATAGACAGATTATTATTGGTCATCTCAACTCGATTGCTTTTCTCACTTCCACAGTCACAGCCAGAAAATCAATCACATTGAGATGGTCAATGCTAATCTATAAGTATATAATTTATTTTTCTTTATGAATAAGCAATAGTTGATTTTGATAATTTTATTTGATAAAACTTTTATTTTTAGGGTTTTTGAGTGCATCACATGAGGGATTGAGTCACACAGAACTAGAAGACCTACTTTCATTGGACGATGAGACCCTACAGGACACATATCTCTATCACTTACCCCCTGATCCAGACAATATCAGGATTCCTCCCTCCGTTATTTCTCTACTCATGAAAGATACTAAAGATTACATGGCATTTCAAAAATCTGGAGGCAAGAAAGTAGTAGGATGGTACCATAGACAGTTCATTGAGGTTAAACATAGTGATATTTCTTTGTATGATATCTTAATTATCGTGTTAATAATAATTTATTAGAAAGAACATGGTTCTAAAATTCTGAACAACTATGTAGTTGATGAATTCTTCTTGAACCATTTTAAAATCATGACTTTCATTTTTAGCTCACCTGGCATAGCCATGTGAGCTTATGCCATCACTTGGCGTCCGTCGTCTGTTGTCGACTGTTGTCGTCGTCTGTCGTCGTCGTCTGTTTGCGTCGTAAACTATTTCAAGAATCTTCTCCTCTGAAACTACTAGGCCAAATACTTCCAAACTTTAACTGAATGTTCCTTAGGGTATCTAGTTTATAAATTGTATCCAAAGTTTTGATCTATTAACAAACATGGTCGCCATTGCTAAAAATAGAACATAGGGGTCAAATGCAGTTTTTGGCTTATATCTCAAAAACGAAAGCATTTAGAGCAAATCTGACATGGGGTAAAAATTTTCAGATGAATGACACAACCCATTGTTGGGTTGCTGCCACTTAATTGGTAA
This sequence comes from Mytilus trossulus, assembly GCF_036588685.1. NCBI lineage: Eukaryota > Metazoa > Mollusca > Bivalvia > Mytilida > Mytilidae > Mytilus > Mytilus trossulus. The sequence continues at coordinate 94,139,830 of NC_086376.1, read as the reverse complement.
TTTTAAGGAAATTTTGCAGTTTTTGGTCATTATCTTGAATATTATTATAGATAAAGATAAACTGTAAACTGCAAAAATGATCAGCAAAGTAAGATCTACAAATAAGTTTATATGACCAAAATTGTCAATTGACCCCTTAAGAGGTAATTTTCCTTTAATGACAATTTTTTACAATTTGTTCATCATATTTGCTAACTTTAAAAAATCTTCTCCTCTAAAACTACTCAACCAAATTCAACCAAACTTCAACTGAATGATCAGTAGGGTGTATAAAATAAAGTTTGTGTTTTATTTTCTATTTCGTCAAAAAACATGGCCGTCATGGCTAAAAATAGAACACAGGTTAAAATGCAGTTTTTAGCTTATATGAGTTAAAGTATTTATTAGGTCAAGGTCTACCTGTCCTGAAATTTTCAGCTGAATCGGGTAACTGGTTTTGCAGGTATAATGCCCCTGAATTGATGATTTTAAAGAAATTTTGCAGTTTTTGGTTATCTTGAATATTATTATAGATACAGATAAACTGTTAATAGCAAAAATGTTAAGCAAAGTAAGATCTACAAATAAGTCAATTTGACCAAAATTGTCAATTGACCCCTTAAGGAGTTATTGCCCTTTAAAGACTTTTTTCTCAATTTGTTCATCATGTTGACTTACTTTAAAAAATCTTCTCCTTTGAAACTGCTGTATCAATTTCAGCCAAACTCTGCTAAATGAGTTTCAGAGTATCTAGTATAAATTTTATATTTTATTTCCTTGTATGTCAAGAAACATAGCTTCTATGGCTAAAATAGAACATGGAGAAAATGATTTTTTTTTTGCTTTTGAAGAAAATAGGACGATTCAAAGAACATTTAAATAAATTGAAAAGCCGAAATAATCATTGATAGTATTTAACCAAAAAAATTAAGGTGAGCAATTCAGACTCTTGAGAGCCTCTTGTTAAAATAACTTAGCATTTGTGATTGAACAAATTGATATTGACTTTTCCTGATTTTCATTGGAATTTGAAATCAGCAATAAATAAGTATCTGTTTGTTTTATAGGTTGCTAAGAGACGTTACTTGACAGGTAAAGAAGGGAAGAATATGTGTCAGTTATTAGTGGAATACTTCAGAGGAACGTGGTACAACAAACCTAAACCGTTAGAACTGTACAAAAAGAAGAAAGCCTCCTACCCAGAGTCTAAGAGAGGGGTACCAGATCAACCAATCTATTTCCATAGGGAATGCTGTAATGTTAGAAAGCTGATTGAATTGCCTTACCAAATGATTAAATGTCATTTATTTAAAGATTTCCATGATGAGATAGCATGTAGATTTGAATGGCTGTATGCCAAATGTAAGTTTGTATCCGTATCAGCTGTTATAGAAGATCTAAGGATGGCCCTGACAGAGATGGATGCCGATGGTAATATTGATGATGTTGAATCCTACAATGATATAAAGATTGTTAAACAGATGTTGTCATTAGGCAGTGATAGTATCAGGAAAGACAGCTCTAATTTAGCTTTACAGGTACTTTACAACAATATTGCTTATACTCTGTTGTCATTCATTTACCTAAATAAAAAAGAGATAGGGTATGATTGCTAATGGAACAATTGCCACTCGATCTCTTCCAGAGACTAAATGACATACTGTGGATTCATTATTATTCGTGGGTAACCAATTTTCCTGGAATTCGTTGGCACAGGCGAACAATGAAATTTAATGTTCAAGGAATGATAAATTTTACGTAGGCTTGTATGAAGACTACGGCAAAACCATGAAATTAAATATCCACGAATATGTAAGTTTTCCTAAATCCACAAAAATTGGTACCCACGAAAATAAATGAATCCACAGTAGAAGTTAACAACTACAGGCAACTGTACAGCCATCATAAATGTAAAACAATTCAGACGAGAAAACCATAGGGTGATTTATGTACAAAACACATTTTGGGCATACATTAGAACACATTAAGGCATACACTAGAATGCATAGGAACATACGCTAGAACACATAAGGGCATATATGTTATAGCACATAATCACATAATCTAGAAAAATAGGACATACACTAGAACAAATCACTGTTTTCACCAGAACACATCAGTGTATTCACCAGAACACATCACTGTATTCACCAAAACACATCAGTGTATTCACCAGAACACATCAGTGTATTCACCAGAACACATCAGTGTATTCACTAGAACACATCAGTGTATTCACTAGAACACATCAGTGTATTCACCATAAAAATTCCAATTTAGGAGCCATCCTGAAAATTCAATGTGGTGATATTTTTTTTCTGTTGCTCTGTGTTGAAGGCCTCACTGGAATTTTGTTTCTCTGCCATTTGTGTGTTTTTTGCTGTGTGTGAAGTGATTTTGTGTACTGGTTGTATAATAGAACACATTAGGACATACAAAAGAGCACATTAGGACATACAAAAGAGCACATAAGAAACACAAAAGAACACATAGGACATACACTTGAATAGTTATTCACTACAAGTAATGTATTTTATGTAAACAAGAAACGTGAATATAAATGTTTATGTATTTCAATAGATTCTAGGTCAGCTGGGTCTTGGCAATACTGGTAGTGAGTTCATAAAGAAACTTGTGACAGAAACCAAGGAATGGTCAGAGACTTGTGATATATCTCTGTTACTGCCGTTATCCCAGTGTCTCCCTCCTCCTGATGGCTATATCAAAACTATGATTGATGCCCAAGTATGGCACACTGGAGGTAATGTTATAATTACTACCCTTATCTCAATGTCTCCCTCCTCCTGATGGCTATACCAAAACTATGATTGATGCCCAAGTATGGCACACGGGAGGTAATGTTGTTATAAGTGACAACCTATGAAGTTGCCTATGACATGTATGATGGTAGAAGAGGAAAAGTAATCTTTTTTGGTCATTAGCATTTAGGTTCTTGTATACTGTGGACTTATTATTATTCAATGGATATCAATTTTCATGGTTTTCGTCAGTAGAAGTGAACCACAAATTCAGATATTGAATGAACTACAGATTTTCTATTAAATTGTATACAGACTTTTGAAAATCCACGAAATCACATGTCCACGAAAAATCAATTTTTATGCAATCCACGAAAAATTGGTCCCCATGAAAAAAAGGAATCCATAGCAGACTGAATGTTTTAAATTGAAAAAAAATCTGTCAAACATGGACAGAGATTTCTCTTCGATCATAGGGTAACATTCTAAAACATGTCTTTCTCTGATGCTATGATAAAAGGTTTTTTTTGCAGTTTAATTATAAAATACTATCATATAAAACTTCTTATTGACATTGCTTTAGATAATCTTATATTTACAAATCATTCTGTTCTAAAAAAAATAGTAGTCCTACTTAATCCTCCAAATATAAACTAAATAATAAGAAAACAGACTCCTTTATAAAACATTTTTCAGAGCTGAGGACAGGGGTCTCTTAGTTATTTTGCTTGTACATGTATATATGATAAAAACAATGAAATTATCATTGTATTGTTGTTATTTCTAGAATGAGAGAATATGCATTTACTTACAATTTTATATATAATACAGGTGAATATGGTCAAGATTTCAATCTACAATTTTATATATAATGCAGGTGAATATGGTCAAGATTTCAGTCGAGTGATGCATCTACAGGAACACAACAATATTCTGGTCGTGTTAGAGGCTGTAAAAGATCATAAACATGATTATCTCTCCGTTTACGATATGAACGACAATGGATCAGCCGCATTCTCTGAGAAGTTAAAAGTCAAGGGAACAACATCTGTATACCACCCTGTGATGAATGATAAGTAAGATTACAAAACAGCTATCCTTGATTTACAAATATAATTCCTGTAGTATAATGTATGTTTGTATAGTGTGCTTTAGTTAGACCACTAGCTATGTTGTATCTATACCTGCAGGGTCAAGTGAGTTATCCTCAAAACTTGGCATCCATGGTTTGTTGTTGGTTAACATTTCCCCCAAAAAAAAATCTTCTCTGAAACTTAACTAATGGTTTAATTGGAACCAAACTCTGCCACAATCATCATTTGGGGACCTTTTTTAGAACAAAACAATGTCCTAATGGCAATGATAATGCCGAAAAATAGAGCATTGTGGTAAAATTCAAGTTTATTCTATTAACTTCAAAAATGCTTAAGACTGAGAAAAAGGATGATATTTAATACACTGAATTATATTAAAGGTGTTATTTCATGTAAGCATAAGATAATCCTTATTACCTTTATTCTAGGTTTCTCATACTTTGACATGATAACTCTGATTACCTTAATTATAGGTTTCTTGTACTTGGACATGATAAATCTGATTACCTTTATTCTAGGTTTCTCATACTTAGACATGATAACTCTGATTACCTTTATTTTAGGTTTCTTGTACTTGGACATGATAACTCTAGTTACCTTTATTCTAGGTTTCTTGTACTTGGACATGATAACTCTGATTACCTTTATTCTAGGTTTCTCGTACTTGGACATGATAACTCTGATTACCTTTATTCTAGGTTTCTTGTATCTGGACATGATAAATCTGATTACCTTTATTCTAGGTTTCTCATACTTGGACATGATAAATCTGATTACCTTTATTTTAGGTTTCTCGTACTTGGACATGATAACTCTGATTACCTTTATTCTAGGTTTCTCGTACTTGGACATGATAACTCTGATTACCTTTATTCTAGGTTTCTCATACTTGGACATGATAAATCTGATTACCTTTATTTTAGGTTCCTTGTACTTGGACATGATAACTCTGATTACCTTCATTCTAGGTTTCTCATACTTGGACATGATAACTCTGATTACCTTTATTCTAGGTTTCTCATACTTGGACATGATAACTCTGATTACCTTTATTCTAGGTTTCTCATACTTAGACATGATAACTCTGATTACCTTTATTCTAGGTTTCTCATACTTGGACATGACAAATCCTCTGGATCAAGTGGCCATGACCAATTAGTGAAAACGGAGACTTTTGCTGTGGTCAACATTCCAAGTAGATCAGAATGTGTGGCTGTGTCAGATAAATATGTTGTTTATTCCAGCTGTAAGTCATTCATTTAATGTCAGTTAATTGTATGAGTAAAAAGATTTTTGAAGTGAAATATTGAGACAGCAACCCAAGAGTGAACAATGTCTTACAGAGCATCTTTAATCATTAAGTTTGTAATGATGGATCAAATTTATGACTTGAATCATTTTTTAATCCAGCTTTAATATTCTTTAATTTACTGGTAAATTCTGATTTATTTTAGAAAACATTTATAATGTAATGTGTTACATTTGTTATACGGTTCTGTTATTATTAACCACTAAATCTAGTCTACTAAGAATTTTTTAGTATTTATTTTTAATTGACTAGGAAGATCATTATATGCCAAATCGCACATTCAGCCATCAAAATTAATCTTTTTCATTAGATTTGATAGAGAAAAATTTGTTCAAAGTATTTTAGTACTGATCATGGGTAAAAAGTTAAATTTCTCAATATGCTAAATTATTTTTTGTTATAATCCATTTCTTTGAATACATGATTTATTTAATATCTCATCTATTATTAATTTTCCAGTAACCCAGATAAATGTATGTACCATTGGACAAAACATTACAGCCATGTCAGTGACGAGGTCTGTACAGTTAGAGGTCAAGCCAGATTACCTAGTTATCTCCCCTGATAATCTATATCTTGTTGTTTTCTCTGAAAAATCATTGTTAGTGTTAAATATGGAGACCCTAGAAACACTACACACTTCAACAACTGAAGGATTTTCCTTTGGATCAAGCAAACTTCCACATCATGCATTAGTTCATATTTTGTCAACCAATAAGATGTTGTACAGAGGATTGGGATATACAGATGGAAAATTCATAAACATGTTGGACCTGGCTACAGGGGAAAAGGACTATTCTGTACAACACTGGGAACATTACACAGCAGATATTGTATCAATTCATCCATCAGAGAAATACTTTGCCGTTGGCCTTGGAAGTACTGCGGTCACAAATGGGGACAATGATAAGAGATGGTACATTCACAGGATAGGAGATGGGCAACAAGTGTCAGAATGTACAACAGAATTCTGTGGTCGCTATGGTGTCACATGCTTGAAACTCTTTGGCACAGATCAAATCTTTGCTGTTACTGCCTTAGAATTTACAACATTGAATGAAATTTATATATTTTATGCTGGTACCGTAGACGATCCATTATCAGAAGTGGTTCCCTGTCAGTCTTTGAAGGGTCACAGTATGGAGATCATGCAGGTGATACTGAGTAAAGATGAGTCTACATTGTATTCAGCCTCACAAGATTGTACCATTAGAGTATGGGATGTTAGCAGGGTTGTTAATGAGTTCTCAGATACTTATTTAAAGACTGGTAACCCGCTGGCTGCAGCAAATGCTACTGAAGACTTCAGGAAAGATATGAAAACTTTCTCTACAACAGCTGTAAAAATCACCAGGTTAGTAATACAGTTTTGTGTTATTATCAAGTTTTAGATAAAGCAAAAAAAATGGTATGATCTTAAAAAAAAAAACCACACCAAGCAAAGAGAAAGTTCAGATTTAAAACATATTTAATAACAAATATTTCACATATAGTTTGCTATTGGACAGTTTCACAAAGATACCACATGGTCACTATGATAACTAATGTTCATTCATAGTGACAGTAGGTCATTTTTGGTAATAGGTCACATTTTTATCTAAAAGAATACAATCTCACAAACTGTTTAAATCTAAACAGAGAACCAGTCGAGGCTCTAAACAGAGAACCAGTCGAAGCTAAATAAAGGAAGATATCTTACTAATTCAACTATCACACAGTATTTGCATTTGGCAACTGGAATGGTAGTTCACCCTATGTGATATGAAAAACTCTTATTTTAGAGATAGAATACTTTTGCATTTATATCTATTCTGTTTTGTAGTGACATTAGATCAGTGTTGGTAGGACGGTCAGATGGTCAATTCATGGTAAAGGATCTGAATGATGGGGAAATTTTGTATGAACAGAAGTATGAGAAGACAATCACTCACATGCTGATGTCAAAAAGTGGGGAAGAAATTATTATAATCACAGAAATGGATGACATTATTATACTTGATTCTCAGTCATGTATGTGTTGTAAGAAGGTAGTAATGGGGGTACATTCATGACGATAAAAATTCTTGCCAATAGATGTTAACAGTAATTTTTGGTGCATGACGATAAAATGTACACATTCTTTTAGACGATAAAATCAACTCATTTTGACGTTTATTTTTTTCTCTAAAAATGACGATTAAGATAATTATGTTAGACCTCTGACGAAACATGATAAGGATATTTTGACGAATCACGGTAAAATTTTAACTAATTTGAAGCTACAGTAACTGAAATTGGCCGTTTGACGTCTGACGTTTAAAAGCATTACTATCCTCTTGTATATGATTGTAAGCTTTGACTCTCCAATTTACGGGTATGAGAATAAGAAGGGTACGATTGCCAATGAGACAACTTTGTATCAGAAAGGGATCATCATCTCATGACCCAATTATTATGTATTTAAGTTGCAGAAGAAATAAACAGTGTTAAGGAGAAGATCGACAGAGTTACAGTGGTGAAGTGTTTCAAAGCTGATTTGTTCTGATAAATCTTGGGTTACAGTATCATTTACATCAAAAATGGCCAAACTAAGTTCAAAGTTTATTCTTGAAATATATCCAGTAAAGAATTCACAGCACTAACATCAACATTGTATATTTACTGACCAATTAGAGGATGTTTTTGTCATAAGACTAGGCTCATGATGCTTAATGTGGATTTATTATAATTTGTTGGATACCAATTTTTATTAATTTTCTGTTTAAAGGTGAACCACAATTTGAAATGTTAAATGGAGCACAATTTTTTTAGGCTTTAAATAAGACTGGTTATATCACATATCAAATATCAATGATTAAAATTTTTCCACCACCCATGAAAATTGGTACCCATGAAAATAAATTAACAGCAGTTGTCAACATCTTCCCTTTTGAGTGAACAATAATCGTTGAAAACTGATGAATTTCTATTAGATAACATGTATCCATAAATGTAATCTTTTGGCAATCAAAACTGCTTTTTTATTTAGATGAATTGAAACACAAACTGTCAAGTAATATGGCTGTGAACTGTGCAGCAGAAGCTAACAGTATTTTAGTGGTTGGAAAAGGTGGAATGGAGGCTGAAGGGAAAGCATTCAACATTAAAAATGGTAAATTATTGATTAAAAAAATGTGGAAACAAGGCTTAAAACATTTTAAAACATTACGATGAGTAGCTTATAATAGTGATTATAGACATAATAGTTTTTATCTGTCATTTCAACATTGGTATATTGTTATGCTAACAAAGCAGTCAAGATTTTTTTTTTTATTTTCCATGGTTTGTATTTTCTGTTACAAATGAAGTATATTGTCTATGAATCTACACTTATTTAATTATACTGGCATTTACACTTTTTGTAGGCTCTATGGTTAAAGAGTTTTCACTTCTGTACTCACTGAGTCAGGTGGCCATCAACTCTTCTGGTACTAAGGTAGGTAACACTTAATAAAACATTAGTTAGGGATATCTTATCTTGAGTAGGAGCAGGACAACTAGATCTGCATCATATTAAAACAAAGTTTAACACCTTTAATTGTAAATTTCACATGGGCAGTTGTTTAAAACCATAAAAGACTAAATTCTTCTGTTTGTGGTGCACTCAAGACAGAAGAAACACATTCTATATAAATTATAGTTAATGATCAACTAATAAATCCCTTTTGTGACATGAAAACTGACTTAAAATGGTGGCCAGTACTAAACATGCCACATTCTTTTGTGGACAGTTGTCTCATTGGCAATCATACTACATCTTCTTTTTTATAAAAGAGGGGGGGGGGGGGGGGGGGGTTAACAAAAAAATCCAAAGCAAATGAAACATTTAAGGATCTAATTATGTTGAGTAAAATAAAATGTTCTGACATAAATGTGATATTGGTACATTCTTGCCTCTTTTTTTCACATTTGATTAAGTGCCCTGTACAATTTGCATAGGTTGAATTACATCTGTCAGGATTTTGTTCAGCATTTGTGTTATTTGATTATACCTCTTAATTACTCTTTCAGATTGTAAGTACAATATTTGATTTCCCCTTGATTGTACCTCTTGAATGTTCTATTACAGGGTTTCCCCTGGGTCAATTATTTTTTTCGCCAACTCTTTCGCCAAAACAATATATTTTTTTCGCGACTTTATTATTTTTTCGCCAAGTAACACAAATATTTTTTTCTTTTAAAATTTTTCTTTTTTCCAGCCCCCCTAAATTTATAAGAATTGGTTTTTACATCAAAACAAAACATTTTATCACCTGCTATTGATCCCTCGTGTAAGGTGTAGTCATTACATTGAATGGTAACTCTCATGCCAACGTTTCGAATAGATTTCTTCATAACAACAGTTTTCTTTTTTAGACCATCGTAAGTAAGTAAAACTATATGCTTGCAACACGTATGTCAAACGACTTTAAAGACCCCACTCAAATATATGCAAGTTAAATGATAAAGTTTGAAATCAGAGACTTTTCTTGCTTTTGAACATATTTCGTCATAACAACAGTTTTCTTTTTTGGACTATCATAAAAAGAAGGAGAGGGAGTGTAAAAATTTTGCTTCAGACACGTGCATCGCAAAGTGGTTAATAAATCCCTTTTGTGACATGTTACAGAAACCATTTAACAATATCATTTTGTCATATCATACAATTAACACCTGTATTAATTATTGCTTTGATGTCGATAGCTATAAATGCAATGAGCTGATTCTTGAAGGACTATTGATTTTCTGTCAAAATCTTAACGTGTAAATTCTGAGTATTGTCTGATCAGTAAAGTCAGAGAAACCCATAAAAAGTAAATAAACAAGATGGCTGAAAATAAATCGTTATATATATTTCTTTCGCCAATGACGAATTTTAATCGCCACACTTATTATTTTTTCGAAAATTGCGAAAATGGCGACCGCCAGCAGAAACCCTTTATCAGATTGTGAGTACACTGTTTGATTTCCCCTTGATTGTACCTCTGAATTGCTTTTTAGCTCATCTGGCCCAAAGGGCCAAGTGAGCTTTTCTCATCACTTGGCGTCCAGCGTCCGGCATCCGTTATCCGTCGTCGTCCGTCGTTAACTTTTACAAAAATCTTCTCCTCTGAAAATACTGGGCCAAATAAAACCAAACTTGGCCACAATCATCATTTGGGTATCTAGTTTAAAAAATGTGTGGCGTGACCCGGCCAACCAACCAAGATGGCCGCCACGGCTAAATATAGAACATAGGGGTAAAATGCAGTTTTTGGCTTATAACTTAAAAACCAAAGCATTTAGAGCAAATCTGACATGGGGTAAATTAGTTTATAAGGTCAAAAGATCTATCTGCACCACAATATTCAGATGAATCGGACAACCCGTTAATGGGTTGCTGCCCCTGAATTGGTAATTTTAAGGAATTTTTGCTGTTTTTGGTTATTATCTTAAATATTATTATACATAGAGATAAACTGTAAACAGCAATAATGTTCAGCAAAGTAAGATTTACAAATAAGTCAAATGACCGAAATGGTCAGTTGACCCCTTTAGGAGTTATTGGCCTTTCATAGTCAATTTTTAACCATTTTTCGTAAATCTTAGTAATCTTTTACAAAAATCTTCTTCTCTGAAACAACTGGGCCAAATAAAACCAAACTTGGCCACAATCATCTTTGGGGTATCTAGTTTAAAAAATGTGTCCGGTGACCCGGCCATCAAATCAAGATGGCCGCCACAGCTAAAAATAGAACATAAGGGTAAAATGCAGTTTTTGGCTTATAACTCAAAAACCAAAGCATTTAGAGCAAATCTGACATAGGACAAAATTGTTTATCAGGTCAACATTTATCTGCCCTGAAATTTTCAGATGAATCACACAACTTGTTGTTGGGTTGCTGCCCCTGAATTGGTAATTTTAAGGAAATTTTGCTGTTTTTGGTTATCATCTTGAATATTATTATAGATAGAGATAAACTGTAAACAGCAATAACGTTCAGAAAAGTAAGATTTACAAATAAGTCAACATGACCGAAATGGTCAGTTGACCCCATTAGGAATTATTGCCCTTTAAAGTCAATTTTTAACAATTTTTTCATAAATCTTAGTAATCTTTTACAAAAATCTTCTCCTCTGAAACTACTAGGCCAAATTAATCCAAACTTGGCCACAATCCTCTTTTGGGTATCTAGTTTGAAAAATATGTCCGATGGCCCGGCCATCTAACCAAGATGGCCGCCATGGCTAAAAATAGAACATAGGGGGTAAAATGCAGTTTTTGGCTTATATCTCAAAAACCAATTAAAGCATTGAGAGCAAATCTGGCAGGGGTAAAAATTGTTTATCAGGTCAAGATCTATCTGCCCTGAGATTTTCAGCTGGATCGGACAACCCGTTGTTAGGTTGCTGCCCCTGAATTGGTAATTTTAAGGAAATTTGCCGTTTTTTGTTATTATTTTGAATATTATTATAGATAGAGATAAACTGTAAACAGCAATAATGTACAACAAAGTAAGACCTTAAAATAAGTCTGCATGACCCAATTGGTCAATTGACCCCCTAAGGAGTTATTGTCCTTTATAGTCAATTTTAAACAATTTTCATACAATTTGTAAATTTTTACTAACATTTTCCACTGAAACTACTGGGCCAAGTTCATTATAGATAGAGATAATTGTAAGCAGCAAGAATGTTCAGTAAAGTAAGATGTACAAACACATCACCATCACCAAAACACAATTTTGTCATGAATCCATCTGCATCCTTTGTTTAATATTCACATAGACCAAGGTGAGCAACACAGGCTCTTTAGAGCCTCTAGTTTAGATTGTGAGTACAATGTTTGATCTTCCCTAGATTGTACCTCTTAATTGCTCTTTCAGATTATGAGTTCAATGTTTGATTTCCCCTTGATTGTACCTCTTTATTTCAGATTGTGAGTACAATGTTTGATTTCCCCTTGATTGTACCTCTGACTTGTGAAGATGAGACCGATTCTGCCATGGAGGATATGATGCAGAACAATGACACAATGATGAGTGGCAGTTCTGCTGTAGACATCAGTCCTGATGACCAATACGCCTTCTCTGCGTCCACTGATGGAGGTATTAGAGTGGTCAAAATGTCAGGACAGTACTTCATGAGATTTGATCAGAAGTCGTCTGCTGTTGCAGCTTTATTTTCTCCTGATAGTAAATGCATTGTTTCATGTGGGTTTAAAACTATATATGTCTGGTCTTTAGCAGACGGCACATTAAGTTACAAATTAAAAAAACATGATGGTTTTGTAATCAGTTTGAAATTTGATCTTACAGGAAAGTATCTTTTGACATCTTCAAGAGATAAGAAATTAGTCATGTGGGACTTTAGGCGTGGAATCTCATTGGCTACTTTTGTGGCCCATTGCCAACTGCCATTGGTTGATTTGTCATCTGATGCGAAACATCTAGTGTTTGTTCCAGAAGATATTGCTGACATTGCTATACTACGTTTGAATAAATTGTTAACCAGCATAGTTGATGGCACACATAAATTACAAATAACACCTGCATTGCTGGGTGTTCAGGCAGTGGCTCTGTCATTCTCAAGCCAGAAAATGAAACGAAGGGAGACAACTGGTATAGGTTGTCAAATTATGTGATCTCATTGTACAGTCCACTTGTATGTGGCCATTGAACAATTACATCCTCTTGTATTATAAGAATTTATATTAATGTTTTTCTAACCTAAAAACCTCACTATTGTTATAGACTATTTTTTTATATAATACCTTGTGTATTACTAACATGATTTGAACAAAAAGTAACTGCTCCCATAAGTCAAAAACGAATTGTTTTGAGATTAATTACAATTACACAAGAACAGTACTTATTGTTGTAGTTTTCAAGTGTCATTACATGATTTAAAAAGTCTTACTAATACAAATGGTAGTCCTGTAAAACTTTATCTTGAGCATGTAGAGTGGAATCAATTTTATTTGTTGGTTACCAATTTTTGTGGAAATTGTGGGTAAATATGAATCATGAATTAAAATACAACGAATTTCAATATTTCTACAGACTTGTATGCTGACTTCAGCTAACGAACAAAGTGAAATATCCACAAAAATACTCATTTTTCACAATCCATGAAAATTGGTACTTTAGAAAATAAATGAATCCACCTATATATATGAGGGGTCCTGATCCCTAAATCTCGGACTTAAAAACAGGAAATCACGAGCTTATAAATATGAAATCCCGAGGTCCCGAAATTTGAAAAAAGAATTCCTGGAAAGGGTCAATCCCGAAATTCCGAGCTGAAAAAAACCTGATCCCGGAGTCCCGATAAAGGTCCCATCCCCCCTCATATATGCTAGAATGCACATTTGTTTCTTGATGTTATCTTCAGTTGAGAAAACTTTAATTTTCACAGGAAATTTCAAGAAAGATATCTTCTTACATTTAATTTTTGTTTTAATTCAAAAGTGTTCATTTCATTTCCAGAGTATAATATGTTGAGACTTGTTCTTTTTATAAGGTATACTGCCTTTGAATGTGATGCTACAGAACTTAAATATATATGGGTCTTTTTTTCACCAAAAATGTTGGTTTATACTAAAATGAAACACAAGGATGATCATTAAACATGTAAGAGTCGAATCTATGTCCCCATGCACACCTGTGTCCCTATATCAAATCTGATAATCTTTGTGTTTAATTTGTATACTTCACTGAAAGCAATTTTGGTTTTGCTTCAATCATAAGGGAGCAGGGTCGGTGGAAAGCCATTTTTTTTGCATTAAACATGCTGACTTTTATTTTGCCTAAGTGAAATTTTTGGCCCTTGCTCCCTGCCCCCTAACCTCAAATTCTGGTAATAGACAGGACTTTTAATTTTTGTACATTTCCAGCAACGTTCTAGATTGCAGACCAAATGTTATGTGTTCTGCTTTTTCTTTACATTTCTAAAGGTTTTTTTCTGTTTACTAGTCAATTATTTTCTATCTTTTTTACTTCCATGCAATAAGAGATTATTTTATATACAATAAGATGCAATATATTGCAATAATTTTATATTATTATATTTTTTATAACACATCTGTGATATTGAAATTGAATGCACACAAATACTAACCTCTAAGGTCATGTAAAATGAATTATCTGGTTGTTTTTTTGGATAAATGATTATTTAACATTATTAATTCTTATTTTAGGATGGAAATGAGGATTGTTACTCATTATCTTTGTCTTCAGAATGTTTTGGAGAGAAATTTTGTATTTCAAATTAAGAAAAAATCCAATTGACAGAAAATGGTGTCTCATTTAACAAAGAGAATTTAATTTCTGAGAACTGGATAATTTATTTTATAACACCTAACATAATTGTGATATTTGATAGAGAATTTTTACATAGATAGTATATTTTTTTGTATGTTTTTGCCAAAGAAATGGTTTTACTATAAAGGAAGTAAATTTTAACTTGTGCTTTTGTTTACGTTAGTTTATGTGTTTGTATGTATTATCATGTATGCTTTCACTGACTAATAAATTTCAGGATAAAGGTACACATACTTGCAGGAAAATAAATCTAAAGTAAAAAAAAAAAAATTTGGTAAACAATTTACTTACCAGTACTAAAAATGTTGAAAGGCAAAATCCATTATAAATTTGAAGAGCATTCATTATTGAAAATGCCTTATTATTGTGCCTCATCTAGCTATTGTATCAGGAAATATTTGTGCTAAGATCTTCAATATGGCTTTTGATATATTTTTATTACATCTTTGGAATGGTGTTGATATATTTTTACCAACATGTTGACTGACAATGCAATACCCCCAAAGAGAGTCAAGGTTGTTAATCACTCCCATAGTACTAACATGTCAACTATATTCTTTTTTATCTAGCTTAAAAAAAATAACAGAATATATTTTTGTGTACCCTTATACTTTTGTTGTTTTACAGTTTTCTATATTTTTATTGTTTATATACATGTTAAATAAATTTGTATTTTGTTTGTTTAAATTCTAAATAAATGTGTTGTTTAAATTGATCTTTACTGTTATATCTTGGCCTCAAAACAAATTTCTCAACTGTTATTTAAGCATAATTTGGACATCTGTAAGAAGAAATTGGATTGAGGAATATCATTCTTAGCAGTAAGACTGTATTACCCAAACCATTATTTAGAGGCACTGTACTGTAATAATGTTTTTGCAACAGTAAGATCCTGAAAGTGCAAAACTGTTTTTTGGAAACCAATTTAAGAAAAACAAGATTCTCTCCTGCTTTACTAATGATTGAATTTATATTGAAAGTTTGTTATAAGAATGGGTTATGTTTATTGTGAGTATCATGTAAAATTAACATTGACCATGGAACCATAAAATTTAGGTCAAGGTCATATTTACCCTGCCAGACAAGCATATCCATTGTATAATCATTCTATACACCAAATAGTTGACCTTTTGCCTATAGTATTGGATAAATGTGCATTGACCTTTTGCCTAAAGTATCTGATTTTCACATGACAAAAAATACATTTTTCAAGCAGTCACTCAACCTTGAAAATTAGCCCAAGGGCAATGGAATTATGACAGACAAAAATTCATAACATATAGTATATGCAGCCTTCGGCTGTTGTTTCCTCTATGGTCGGGTGGTTGTCGCTTTGACATATTCACCATTTCCTTTCTCAATTTTATTTGATTATCCAAGAAAGATGAAAAATCCAGTTTTTCTTCCTTCTAGATCTGAAATATAAAGCTTCATACAAATGGTTTACACTGGATTGTAATTCCAGTCTTCCATTTTGAGTCTTGTCGCACATGAAATTCTGTTGTGCAGTTTCAGAGGAGTTGTAATGACAAGAACAGGACTGACAGTCGGGTCAAAAACTTTGTTGAAGATGCAGAAATTGAGTGATGGCAATGAGTTTATTTTCAGGTGGCAGAAACCAGTTATTTTACAATAAATCTTTAGAATTTCATGGATTTATGATTTTATTTTCTTGAAAATTCATTCATGCTTATATTCAAATAAAATGTATGGTTTCAAGGAACCAAGATGTGTGCGTGCTTATGTAAATATATAGAAAACCTTTAAATGTGGGTGTCTGTCCAGCATGGAGATTTAAAAATTTATAAATGCATTGTAAATAAGGCAAAAAATGTGATGCTCTGATACCAATCTATTGCTCACCTGCAGAATCCTGCTAAAAGCTGACAAGAATTTTAGGCAAAATTCAAGAGATAAAGGATATTTAGTGAATTAGAGCATTGTCCGAACCTATCCTTACCATCAAAATCTCAAGATATTTTTGTTTACAAAAAAATGAATATTTTCACTACTTTGATTGGATGCCGTCAAGTGAGGAGACCACAATTTTGACATCTGATTGGACCCATGTGTGAAGGAAATCCCCAACCTGTGTATGCAACTACTTACTTGTGTAGTATACTAGCCTAGAATTTACATTCAATTATTTTTTTAGTCCACATGATGCAATTATATACCTCAATGCTTTACTATAACAAAATTTCTGCGTGGGACACATGTTCTGGTACACCAAAACTGGTACCTGCTACCTTTAACCACTCATTGAAAACAATTTATTTACATTTTTTTAGTCTGATTGAGTTCTTGAGTTATTAACCATTAAAAATACATGCATTTCATATGGTTACAGCACCAAAAAAATCATTTATAGGTTTTGTAAGACCAAATTTATTATAGCAATATTTGTGTCTTTTGCCGTCATACTGCTTTGAATGCCAAAAAATTAGAAAAAAATGATTGTGTTCATATTTAATAACTTTTATTGTGTCAGTTTTCTGGTACAGTGTACAAATTATCCAACAGTGTTCAAAACTACTTTAGTTTATTGTTTCATGCATGATATAAAACCACTTACAACTGATCTCAAGAAGTATTTTCCCATAGTTTGAGGTATGAAATAGTCTCAATTCTTGTCACTATCATTGTTCTATTGACTGCAGTGCTGAAAAAGGCTTAGTTATGAATAAACTAATATTTTTGGTACATATATTTCACTTTGTAGATCCATGATGCACTTAACTAAGTGTACATTTATTCGCAACCAGTCTCATATCTCTTCTCCACATGAGCTAGCTGTGTAGGCCGCATGTTGAAATTTTAGAATTGCCACACTATTGCTGATGAGAAAAGCCAGTTTTCTTATTTCTGTAATCTGTCCTACTGTATCAACTTTGTAGTAGAGCTATAAAAAAAGAAGAATTCATATATTCATGGTTAAAAAGTCAATAAATAAGAAAATGTACATATCATATGAAATAAATCATTATAACAGGCAATATACAGTAGAATCAGCTTTTTCTAGTACTATGCTGAGGCTTGTTTTACTGTTTTCTCTCTTTGTAATTGCTATTTCTATATACTTTATGATATAAAACCATAGTGTGGTGAACATAATCATTTCAAAACAAATCAATTGAATGTCATTGTTTGTATTGGAATACAGAGTTATCTGTCTTGATATTTGATAATTCTTAAAATCCATGTAAAAACTATTTGCTTGCAAACAGACCTATACATTGACTATGAATAAAACAAATATAATACAACCCACATGTAGAACTTTTAAAAAGGCACATTTTGTGATATTATAAAATCATGTTAAGGCTTAAGGTGGCAGAAACCAGTTATTTTACAATAAATCTTTAGAATTTCATGGATTTATGATTTTATTTTCTTGAAAATTCATTCATGCTTATATACAAATAAAATGTATGGTTTCAAGGAACCAAGATGTGTGCGTGCTTATGTAAATATATAGAAAACCTTTAAATGTGGGTGTCTGTCCAGCATGGAGATTTAAAAATTTATAAATGCATTGTAAATAAGGCAAAAAATGTGATGCTCTGATACCAATCTATTGCTCACCTGCAGAATCCTGCTAAAAGCTGACAAGAATTTTAGGCAAAATTCAAGAGATAAAGGATATTTAGTGAATTACAGCATTGTCCGAACCTATCCTTACCATCAAAATCTCAAGATATTTTTGTTTACAAAAAAATGAATATTTTCACTACTTTGATTGGATGCCGTCAAGTGAGGAGACCACAATTTTGACATCTGATTGGACCCATGTGTGAAGGAAATCCCCAACCTGTGTATGCAACTACTTACTTGTGTAGTATACTAGCCTAGAATTTACATTTAATTATTTTTTTAGTCCACATGATGCAATTATATACCTCAATGCTTTACTATAACAAAATTTCTGCGTGGGACACATGTTCTGGTACACCAAAACTGGTACCTGCTACCTCAAAGGTCATCTTATAAACTTATGATTGAAAAGAAAGTATAGTAATTCATAAAACAAATCCATTAAAAGCACATGTAAAAAAAAACCAAACAGAACAGTACAGTACTTTTATTGCTGTTCTTCATCTCAGAGTCACAGTGAGGTCTTCAACATTCAGCAATATCTCAACCTGATACCAAGCTCAAGACAGCCATTTGGAAGCTTTTTTCTAAGATTTTGATCCTTTGTAGTCTGTAGACCAATAACACAGCTAAAGGACAAATTATAAACAACAAAGACATCTAGCAAATTTTGTATTAAGGCCGTTTTTATTTAATAAGTTGGTTTATGGACATCAGCCCAAAAAACTAAGGGTAGGAGGAGGGAAAAAAATAAATTTAAACTAGATCTTTCCAGTTTTTTTTTTTTACTTGGTTTACGGACATCAGCCACAAAAAATAGGGTAAATTAATTTAGACTTGATTGAAAAGATTTATTTATAGTTCTGTAAAACTTGGAAAGACTTTTGATAATACTTTATATTCAGCATCTTTTGTAGGTTTTATGGAATTAATAAATGCGACAACAAAAACACATCACATAGAACAAGTCAATATTAAAAGACAAAGGCAAATCTAAGAGCATATTGTAGTTTCAGGCGTAACGGTTCCATTGTCATTTGTTTTGCTATGGTCACAACTGCCGGCCCTAATCTCTTCAATCACAACATTAAAGTTTTCTAATAGTTCATTAATAACTTGACCTATGGTTTCATGACAAAGGCATTTCACAAATTTTTTGTCTGATAAAATTGAATTATTTAGGACGTCCACATCCAGATGGATGTACACTGGTTATCCATAGTAAACAAACCATGCCCTGATATCGTCTGGTTCCTAAACGGAAGTCAGGGTTTAAGGATGCACTGGTTTACGATTTTTTAATGCAGTAATAGGAACCAGAATACGAAACGTAAACACAAAAATACCGTTTAAAATTTTCTTAGTAAATCGATAAATATGAGGTCGGTGGAAATAATTTTTAAGGACAAATGTGCGTTTATTTTTATTTGAATTAGCGAAAAATTCTGTCGGCGGATTGGTAAACCAACTTATTTAATAAAAACGGCCTAAAAATCTTCAACAATCTCGCTGTAAAGTACCAAAACAAGAATAGAGCAAAATGTATTGTGCTCTGAAATACCTTCTTTGATGTAACACTTACAAACCATAACAGCAAAATGTATTGTTCTCTGAAATACAGTCTTTGATATAACACTTACAAACCGTAACAGTAAAATCTGACTTTTAATGGAAGCTTTAATACTGAATTCACAGTTTCTTTCCTCCTTTTCATATCAGCAAATTCAAGTCATCCAAATATAAGGTTTATTGTTTATTCATCACATAATTCATAAATATAACAATCATGAAAATCTTTGTCTAAATTATTGATTAATGTCTATAAATATCTTGAGGAATCTAGTCATCACTTTCCTGCTGCCTTCATAGCCTGAAAACAGAAAGGTAAACAAATATAATACACAAGCATAGAATTGGAAGAATGGTTATTCTGGCTTTAACTTATCATCTTAAATTGATGTTCAACTGCATAAAAATTTGTTTTTTTCTCAAGTATTTCAATTATGTCCAGCCCAAATGGGGAATTAAGTGTTACCCTTGACTTTCCTTCCATCTGTTCCATTTTTGTTTCAGTACTTTATTTAAGTTTACCTCATGCAAATTTTATGAAACTCGTGCACAATACAAAAAAACCACAACAGGCAAGCAGAGTTGAATGTTGGCATTGAGTCATTTTAGTTATGCCTTTATTAAACTTGGAAAACTAAAAAAAATATTCAGTTACTGCACTCTAACTTGTGTTTGTCTTTCCAAATTCTATGAAACTCATACACAACACTCAGACAGAGTTTAAATTTGGGAAGTGGTTCATTAACTCATCTTTTTATGTAGGAAAATTGAAAAGATGTCAATTGTTTATTTTTATAACATTGACTTGATGTAACCCTCATTCCTAAGTACAATTATTATCTTAGCCATAGTTGTTCCTAGTTGAGCTGGAGACATGGTTACATCTACACCAGTGACCCTCCCCCTTTTATTGTACAATTATTACCTTAGCCATAGTTGTTCCTAGTTGAGCTGGAGACATGGTTACATCTACACCAGTGACCCTCCCCCTTTTATTGTACACTTATTACCTTAGCCATAGTTGTTCCTAGTTGAGCTGGAGACATGGTTACATCTACACCAGTGACCCTCCCCCTTTTATTGTACAATTATTACCTTAGCCATAGTTGTTCCTAGTTGAGCTGGAGACATGGTTACATCTACACCAGTGACCCTCCCCCTTTTATTGTACACTTATTACCTTAGCCATAGTTGTTCCTAGTTGAGCTGGAGACATGGTTACATCTACACCAGTGACCCTCCCCCTTTTATTGTACAATTATTACCTTAGCCATAGTTGTTCCTAGTTGAGCTGGAGACATGGTTACATCTACACCAGTGACCCTCCCCCTTTTATTGTACACTTATTACCTTAGCCATAGTTGTTCCTAGTTGAGCTGGAGACATGGTTACATCTACACCAGTGACCCTCCCCCTTTTATTGTACACTTATTACCTTAGCCATAGTTGTTCCTAGTTGAGCTGGAGACATGGTTACATCTACACCAGTGACACCCCCCCCCCCCCCTTTTTAGTACAATTATTACCTTAGCCATAGTTGTTCCTAGTTGAGCTGGAGACATGGTTACATCTACCCCAGCTTCTCTCAATGACTCGATCTTCTCCTCGGCTCCACCTTTACCCCCAGCAATGATAGCTCCTGCATGTCCCATTCTACGCCCTGGAGGTGCTGTTACTCCAGCAATAAAGGATATAACTGGTTTGGCATTTGGTCCCTGAAAAAGAGAGATGGATTGTGAACAATCAGTAGAAAACTTTATATCCAAATGTCAGAAAAAACAGCCTACTTTTGACATGGTATTACTATCTACCCATCCGTATTGTTATTTGTAACTACAGTGTACTCAAATTTAATGATTTTCTTTCAGAATTTCTTTATATTAACCCTAAACCAAAACTAATGTGAATTTTTGAATTCCCATTGTTACCAACAATTTCTGTATATAAAACTATTTTATTGGTATGTCCAATGTCAGATTTTTCTTTCTGGTTTTTTATTCATTTACAAATTGGATGTTGGTGACATATCTACCAAAATCCTTGTTTTAATCTTTCACTAGGCTGCCTTGATCATCAATATGATTCAGTTAGAATCAATTGTCTGTTGCTATACCCACTATGAATACTGCACATTCAATGATTTTTGTATAATTGTGAAAAATGCAAACAGATAGTGTTGCCAAAATTTGAACATCGATTTATGTATAGCATTGTAAGTTTGCATCATTTCCTTAAATTGCAATAAAAATCAAAATTGAATGTGTGTCTATTGGTAAAGAATTGCAATAAATGCACATAATTATTTCTGAATCTACAGTATCTGTTAGTAGACTGGGGCATTAACATTTATCTCACATATCTTTATCCTAATTATATGCATCATATACACAAACTAAAGGAGTTCATAGTTATAGGCTGGTCCAATTATAGCAGCTATATCTACTTACAGAGTTATTATTCCTGAGATATTCAGATGCTTTTTCTTCTGCACCTCCTCCAATTTCTCCAATCAATACTATTCCTAAATGTATAATCAAAATATGTTACATTATTTTTGTCCTCTCTCCAACAATAATTTTTAGAGCAAACAAACAAAAAATACAAAACCAAGGTGCAGCAGTATGATTGCTAATGAGAAACTTATTCACCAGAGATCAAATGATATTGAAGCAGTTATAGGTCTTGGTATGTCCATCAACAGTGAGAATAACTATAATTATTGTTCAGTTAAACTTTGGAAATTCTGGTGACATTGGATATCATACATTATCAGAAAACCAACTATGGCAACTCATGCTTTATATCAATAAAAGAAAACAAATTATTCATCATATTTATTATTGTTTTTTGAATATTGAGTGCTATGTTTTATTTTTAAGCGCCATACCAATTTTTGTGGATTTTGTGTTTAACAAAGTGCCAATTTTTTACCCTCACAAGTGGGTACTTACCAAAATAAATGAATCTACAGTATAATCATGATAATATTTCATTGGTAAGAATTTTCTAATTTAAAAAGATATTGTTTGTGGAATTGACAAGGCTGTAAATAATGTATGTACCTTCTGTTTGTGGATCTGATAAGAAAACTTCTAAACAATCAATAAAGTTTGTTCCATTAAATGGATCTCCACCAATACCAACACAGAGTGACTGTCCTAGTCCAGCCATTGTTGTCTGGTGTACAGCTTCATATGTTAAGGTACCAGACCTTGAAACAATGCCTTGAAATATACAAATATTAGTCATTAAAAACTCAGGTAACCAGGTTTGGTTTTACTTTTGGTCCTGTTTAGTGTATCAGCTCTCCAACATTTTTACTAGGGTTTGGATTTTCAAATATTTTGGCCTCCAGCATCACTAAAGTATCATTGATGTGTTGAAATGTTCATCAGAATCAAATTTGATCCCCTTAATGTTACGATCAGTTTTTGTGTTTTCTATATATAACATTTTTTTTCATGTACAGCTTTGGCAGTAAAAGGTTGATGACAAAAAAATGTCCAATTTTAACATTTTTATGCTTTAATAATAAGTTTTGTCTATTATTTTGTAATAATGTTCTTATGTTGTGCTGGGTTAGTTTAGTTTAAACATATTTATTTATAGTGGATTGGGAAACAAGTTTTACAACTTATATTAATCCCTTTCCACTTTTCGGGTGCGAGTGCTGCCTTGTAGCGGCATTAGCCTACTCTTTTTCGAAATCTACAAGGGTGTCTTTAACGTGCAAGAGATATGGCTCTCTCTTAACACGGGCCAGCCATTTATCGTCCCCGTCCGACGGACTATCATCGTTTCCTCAAGACCATACTCGCAAATGGTGTCAAGGGAGAGCCGAAAATTGAGTTCCTGAAATTTTCATCCCAAACGGGAATCGAACCAGGAACCTTTGTGTTAGTAGTCCGATGCACTAACCACTACACCACGGCTATGTTGTGCTGGGTTAGGGGAGGGTTGTGTGATCACATACATATTAAAGCCAGCAACATTCTGTATGTGCCTGTCCCAAGTCTGCAATTAAGTGGTGATCATTTGTTGCTGTATATCAAACTTGTATTTGTTTTATTGTTATATACATAAATCAGGCCCTTGGTTTTCTTGTTTCTATTGTTTTACAGTTGTTATTTCATGGTCTTTTTTTTTAGATTGCTATGGGCTGTACTTTTATTACATGACAAAGTCCTTTAGTTAAGGCAATTAGGAGATAACTGTATTGTATTTTAAGCTCCGACGGCATCAATTGGGGATTTGATGGTCGCAAATTAAGTTTACTGGCGACGCGTTAGCGGAGACAGTAAACGGGTATTTGCGACCATCAAATCCCCAATTGATGCCGTCGGAGCTTAAAATACAATATTGTTATCTCCATTCTAATGAAACTAACAGAAAACAACGTTAAAACATGTATTCAAAATCTGTTATATGCCGTCTGCGCTTGCGCATACGTCCCATAGCATCAATTGTCAATTGATGCCATGTAAGAAAGTGACGTTATCCAATCAAAATGAACGTTACAAACGTTGTTGCATTAGAATGTTGCATATTTGATGTTCAAGGTTTGCATGTTTATATATAGAAATTCACAGTTCCATCAATCATTATTTGCTGAAGTTAGGATGATTAATGTGTGTCATATGCCTATTACCATAAAATGCTGTAAATGTGTTAAATCATTAGTGATATTTATGTACTGTTTTCTAAATATATAATAAATGTACCTACCTATTTTCCCTCTTTTGTGTATATGTCCGGGCATAATACCAATCTTACACTCACCAGGCTGAAATCAAAATAAGTAGACATGTTCAAGAGGTATATAACTTCAAATATTGATGTGAGTCACATAAGGCTTTTCTTTTAATAATATAATTGAACCAGATGCTCTGCAGGGCACAGCTTGATACAACCTCAGAGGTCGAACCCTGAACAATTGGGGTAAGTATGGACACAACATTCAAGCGTGATACAGCTCTGAATTTGGATTGTGATTAAATAGATGACATAGAATAAATGTGGTCTGAGAACTTAAAAAATTTAAATTGGACATTTACCTATTATGGTACAATATCCAAAATCTAAATACATGGTTAGATTCAGCATATAAAAAAAAAACATATATTCAATTTTTGTTGAAATCAAACTAAGTTTAATTTTGGACCCTTTTGACTCCTTTTTGTCGAGCCTTCGACTTTAGTCGAAAAAGCGAGACTAAGCGATCCTACATTCCGTCGGCAGTGGCGGCGGCGTCCACAAATATTCACTCTGTGGTTAAAGTTTTTGAAATTTTAATAACTTTCTTAAACTATACTGGATTTCTACCAAACTTGGACAGAAGCTTGTTTATGATCATAAGATAGTATCCAGAAGTAAATTTTGTAAAAATAAAATTCCATTTTTTAAATATTTTACTTCTAAATGGACTTTTATGCGGGGAAACTTTACATTCACTCTGTGGTTAAAGTTTTTAAAATTTTAATAACTTTCTTAAACTATCCTGGGTTTGTACCAAACTTGGACAGAAACTTGTTTATGATCATAAGATAGTATCCAGAAGTAAATTTTGTAAAAAAATAAATCCATTTTTTCCACATTTTACATTTGAATGGACTTAGTTTTTCTGCGGGGAAACATTACATTCACACTGTGGTAAAAGTTTTTTAAATTTTAATAACTTTCTTAAACTATCCTTGGTTTGTACCAAACTTGGACAGAAGCTTGTTTATGATCATAAGATAGTATCCAAAAGTAGATTTTGTAAAAATATAAATCCATTTTTTTCACATTTTACATTTGAATGGACTTAGTTTTTCTGCGGGGAAACATTACATTCACTCTGTGGTAAAAGTTTAAAAAATTTTGATAACTTTCTTTAACTATCCTGGGTTTGTACCAAAATTGGACAGAAGCTTATTTATGATCATAAGATAGTATATAGAAGTAAATTTTGCGAAGACAACGGTGACCACGACGTGATACCAATATACAACTTTTTTTTTAATAATTTTTGCAGTCGTATAAAAATTACCAGTAAGTTCAATTGGACATAATTTAAATTAAAACTGTTAATAGTCATACCAATAGCCTGCCTTTGAAATAATAGTTAGTTTTAAACTTAAAAATTCACTTTTTGACACAGAAATAATTTTGCATTTTTCATACAGACCCAACTGTCCAACTGCAAAACTTTGGTACAAATCATTTCCTGGATTAAGACTGAAGAATTGAGTTTATGTTCGTCATTCAAATGGTCATGTATGAATCAACATAACTTGATAATACCAGGACAGTTGGGACCTACTAATCTAGATTTTGATTGACGGATGAGTTTATGTTTGACTTTAACCATGTCTTGTACAATACATACCTTGATAATACCAGGACAGTTGGGGCCTACTAATCTAGATTTTGATTGACGGATGAGTTTATGTTTGACTTTAACCATGTCTTGTACAATACATACCTTGATAATACCAGGACAGTTGGGACCTACTAATCTAGATTTTGATTGACGGATGAGTTTATGTTTAACTTTAACCATGTCTTGTACAATACATACCTTGATAATACCAGGACAGTTGGGACCTACTAATCTGGATTTTGATTGACGGATGAGTTTATGTTTGACTTTAACCATGTCTTGTACAATACATACCTTGATAATACCAGGACAGTTGGGACCTACTAATCTGGATTTTGATTGACGGATGAGTTTATGTTTGACTTTAACCATGTCTTGTACAATACATACCTTGATAATACCAGGACAGTTGGGACCTACTAATCTAGATTTTGATTGACGGATGAGTTTATGTTTAACTTTAACCATGTCTTGTACAATACATACCTTGATAATACCAGGACAGTTGGGACCTACTAATCTGGATTTTGATTGACGGATGAGTTTATGTTTGACTTTAACCATGTCTTGTACAATACATACCTTGATAATACCAGGACAGTTGGGACCTACTAATCTGGATTTTGATTGACGGATGAGTTTATGTTAGACTTTAACCATGTCTTGTACAATGCATACCTTGATAATACCAGGACAGTTGGGACCTACTAATCTGGATTTTGATTGACGGATGAGTTTATGTTTGACTTTAACCTTGTCTTGTACAATACATACCTTGATAATACCAGTACAGTTGGGACCTACTAATCTGGATTTTGATTGACGGATGAGTTTATGTTTGACTTTAACCATGTCTTGTACAATGCATACCTTGATAATACCAGGACAGTTGGGACCTTCTAATCTAGATTTTGATTGATGGATGAGTTTATGTTTGACTTTAACCATGTCTTGTACAATACATACCTTGATAATACCAGGACAGTTGGGACCTACTAATCTAGATTTTGATTGACGGATGAGTTTATGTTTGACTTTAACCATGTCTTGTACAATGCATACCTTGATAATACCAGGACAGTTGGGACCTACTAATCTGGATTTTGATTGATGGATGAGTTTATGTTTAACTTTAACCATGTCTTGTACAATACATACCTTGATAATACCAGGACAGTTGGGACCTACTAATCTGGATTTTGATTGACGGATGAGTTTATGTTTGACTTTAACCATGTCTTGTACAATACATACCTTGATAATACCTGGACAGTTGGGACCTACTAATCTAGATTTTGATTGACGGATGAGTTTATGTTTGACTTTAACCTTGTCATGTACAATACATACCTTGATAATACCAGGACAGTTGGGACCTACTAATCAGGATTTTGATTGACGAATGAGTTTATGTTTGACTTTAACCTTGTCTTGTACAATACATACCTTGATAATACCAGGACAGTTGGGACCTACTAATCTGGATTTTGATTGACGGATGAGTTTATGTTTAACTTTAACCATGTCTTGTACAATACATACCTTGATAATACCAGGACAGTTGGGACCTACTAATCTGGATTTTGATTGACGGATGAGTTTATGTTTGACTTTAACCATGTCTTGTACAATACATACCTTGATAATACCTGGACAGTTGGGACCTACTAATCTAGATTTTGATTGACGGATGAGTTTATGTTTGACTTTAACCATGTCTTGTACAATACATACCTTGATAATACCAGGACAGTTGGGACCTACTAATCTGGATTTTGATTGACGGATGAGTTTATGTTTGACTTTAACCATGTCTTGTACAATGCATACCTTGATAATACCAGGACAGTTGGGACCTACTAATCTGGATTTTGATTGACGGATGAGTTTATGTTTGACTTTAACCTTGTCTTGTACAATACATACCTTGATAATACCAGGACAGTTGGGACCTACTAATCAGGATTTTGATTGACGAATGAGTTTATGTTTGACTTTAACCTTGTCTTGTACAATACATACCTTGATAATACCAGGACAGTTGGGACCTACTAATCTAGATTTTGATTGACGGATGAGTTTATGTTTGACTTTAACCTTGTCTTGTACAATACATACCTTGATAATACCAGGACAGTTGGGACCTACTAATCTAGATTTTGATTGACGGATGAGTTTATGTTTGACTTTAACCATGTCTTGTACAATGCATACCTTGATAATACCAGGACAGTTGGGACCTACTAATCTAGATTTTGATTGACGGATGAGTTTATGTTTGACTTTAACCTTGTCTTGTACAATACATACCTTGATAATACCAGGACAGTTGGGACCTACTAATCTGGATTTTGATTGACGGATGAGTTTATGTTTGACTTTAACCTTGTCTTGTACAATACATACCTTGATAATACCAGGACAGTTGGGACCTACTAATCTGGATTTTGATTGACGGATGAGTTTATGTTTGACTTTAACCTTGTCTTGTACAATACATACCTTGATAATACCAGGACAGTTGGGACCTACTAATCTGGATTTTGATTGACGGATGAGTTTATGTTTGACTTTAACCTTGTCTTGTACAATACATACCTTGATAATACCAGGACAGTTGGGACCTACTAATCTGGATTTTGATTGACGGATGAGTTTATGTTTGACTTTAACCATGTCTTGTACAATACATACCTTGATAATACCAGGACAGTTGGGACCTACTAATCTAGATTTTGATTGACGGATGAGTTTATGTTTGACTTTAACCTTGTCTTGTACAATACATACCTTGATAATACCAGGACAGTTGGGACCTACTAATCTGGATTTTGATTGATGGATGAGTTTATGTTTGACTTTAACCTTGTCTTGTACAATACATACCTTGATAATACCAGGACAGTTGGGACCTACTAATCTGGATTTTGATTGACGGATGAGTTTATGTTAGACTTTAACCATGTCTTGTACAATGCATACCTTGATAATACCAGGACAGTTGGGACCTACTAATCTGGATTTTGATTGACGGATGAGTTTATGTTTGACTTTAACCTTGTCTTGTACAATACATACCTTGATAATACCAGGACAGTTGGGACCTACTAATCTGGATTTTGATTGACGGATGAGTTTATGTTTAACTTTAACCATGTCTTGTACAATACATACCTTGATAATACCAGGACAGTTGGGACCTACTAATCTGGATTTTGATTGACGGATGAGTTTATGTTTGACTTTAACCATGTCTTGTACAATATATACCTTGATAATACCAGGACAGTTGGGACCTACTAATCTGGATTTTGATTGACGGATGAGTTTATGTTTGACTTTAACCATGTCTTGTACAATATATACCTTGATAATACCAGTACAGTTGGGACCTACTAATCTGGATTTTGATTGACGGATGAGTTTATGTTTGACTTTAACCATGTCTTGTACAATACATACCTTGATAATACCAGGACAGTTGGGACCTACTAATCTAGATTTTGATTGATGGATGAGTTTATGTTTGACTTTAACCATGTCTTGTACAATATATACCTTGATAATACCAGGACAGTTGGGACCTACTAATCTAGATTTTGATTGACGGATGAGTTTATGTTTGACTTTAACCATGTCTTGTACAATACATACCTTGATAGTACCAGGACAGTTGGGACCTACTAATCTGGATTTTGATTGACGGATGAGTTTATGTTTAACTTTAACCATGTCTTGTACAATACATACTTTAATAATACCAGGAGAGTTGGGACCTATTGATCTGGATTTTGATTGACGGATGAGTTTATGTTTAAAGGAGTAGGTTCAGTAAGACCCCTTTTTGGCCCCAAAAAATGGCAGTTTTACAAAATTGTTAAAATGTATACTTTTAGTTATTTATTGGACAGTAGAATGGTTCTGCTACATAAATATGGGCTGTTTTTGACAATACGATGTACATATATCGAGTACTAGCACCACTAAGTCATGCTAAATTACTGAAATCTTCACAATTCTAACATTTTGGTTAAATTTTAGACGGTTTCCTTGTAAAACGAAAGTGGCCGCATTCGTGTTCATCCAAAATATTTAAATGTAAGTTGTATTTGATGATAATACATAACATATATAAAGTTTGAGGATGAACACGGATGCGGCCACTTTCATTTTTGACAAAAAACATCTTAAAAGTGACATTTTTCAGCATATTTGGTAGATTTTTCATATTTGAGCTTGAATCGGAGCGTTTTTTATGACTAAATTAGTTAAAATCTTTCATATATATTAATTGAATCCAATAAAATAGACATGTATTTAAGTGTTTAAAAAGTGGTCGACATCTTCCGTCAGATGAACCTGAAATTTGAGGCCAAAATCCGTCCTTACCGGACCTACTCCTTTAACCATGTCTTGTACAATACATACCTTGATAATACCAGGACAGTTGGGACCTACTAATCAGGATTTTGATTGACGGATGAGTTTATGTTTGACTTTAACCTTGTCTTGTACAATATATACCTTGATAATACCAGGACAGTTGGGACCTACTAATCTGGATTTTGATTGACGGATGAGTTTATGTTTGACTTTAACCATGTCTTGTACAATACATACCTTGATAATACCAGGACAGTTGGGACCTACTAATCTAGATTTTGATTGACGGATGAGTTTATGTTTGACTTTAACCTTGTCTTGTACAATACATACCTTGATAATACCAGGACAGTTGGGACCTACTAATCTGGATTTTGATTGACGGATGAGTTTATGTTTAACTTTAACCATGTCTTGTACAATACATACCTTGATAATACCAGGACAGTTGGGACCTACTAATCTAGATTTTGATTGACGGATGAGTTTATGTTTGACTTTAACCTTGTCTTGTACAATACATACCTTGATAATACCAGGACAGTTGGGACCTACTAATCTAGATTTTGATTGACGGATGAGTTTATGTTTGACTTTAACCTTGTCTTGTACAATACATACCTTGATAATACCAGGACAGTTGGGACCTACTAATCTAGATTTTGATTGACGGATGAGTTTATGTTTGACTTTAACCATGTCTTGTACAATACATACCTTGATAATACCAGGACAGTTGGGTACTACTAATCTGGATTTTGATTGACGGATGAGTTTATGTTTGACTTTAACCATGTCTTGTACAATATATACCTTGATAATACCAGGACAGTTGGGACCTACTAATCTGGATTTTGATTGACGGATGAGTTTATGTTTGACTTTAACCATGTCTTGTACAATATATACCTTGATAATACCAGGACAGTTGGGACCTACTAATCTGGATTTTGATTGATGGATGAGTTTATGTTTGACTTTAACCATGTCTTGTACAATATATACCTTGATAATACCAGGACAGTTGGGACCTACTAATCTGGATTTTGATTGACAGATGGGTTTATGTTTGACTTTAACCATGTCTTGTACAATACATACCTTGATAGTACCAGGACAGTTGGGACCTACTAATCTAGATTTTGATTGACAGATGGGTTTATGTTTGACTTTAACCATGTCTTGTACAATACATACCTTGATAATACCAGGACAGTTGGGACCTACTAATCTGGATTTTGATTGACAGATGGGTTTATGTTTGACTTTAACCATGTCTTGTACAATACATACCTTGATAATACCAGGACAGTTGGGCTTACTAATCAGGATTTTGATTGACGGATGAGTTGATGTTTAACTTTAACCTTGTCTTGTACAATACATACCTTGATAATACCAGGACAGTTGGGACCTACTTATCAGGATTTTGATTGACGAATGAGTTTATGTTTGACTTTAACCTTGTCTTGTACAATACATACCTTGATAATACCAGGACAGTTGGGACCTACTAATCTAGATTTTGATTGACGGATGAGTTTATGTTTGACTTTAACCTTGTCTTGTACAATACATACCTTGATAATACCAGGACAGTTGGGACCTACTAATCTGGATTTTGATTGACGGATGAGTTTATGTTTGACTTTAACCTTGTCTTGTACAATACATACCTTGATAATACCAGGACAGTTGGGACCTACTAATCAGGATTTTGATTGACGAATGAGTTTATGTTTGACTTTAACCTTGTCTTGTACAATACATACCTTGATAATACCAGGACAGTTGGGACCTACTAATCTAGATTTTGATTGACGGATGAGTTTATGTTTGACTTTAACCTTGTCTTGTACAATACATACCTTGATAATACCAGGACAGTTGGGACCTACTAATCTAGATTTTGATTGACGGATGAGTTTATGTTTGACTTTAACCATGTCTTGTACAATGCATACCTTGATAATACCAGGACAGTTGGGACCTACTAATCTGGATTTTGATTGACGGATGAGTTTATGTTTAACTTTAACCATGTCTTGTACAATACATACCTTGATAATACCAGGACAGTTGGGACCTACTAATCTAGATTTTGATTGACGGATGAGTTTATGTTTGACTTTAACCTTGTCTTGTACAATACATACCTTGATAATACCAGGACAGTTGGGACCTACTAATCTGGATTTTGATTGACGGATGAGTTTATGTTTGACTTTAACCTTGTCTTGTACAATACATACCTTGATAATACCAGGACAGTTGGGACCTACTAATCTGGATTTTGATTGACGGATGAGTTTATGTTTGACTTTAACCTTGTCTTGTACAATACATACCTTGATAATACCAGGACAGTTGGGACCTACTAATCTGGATTTTGATTGACGGATGAGTTTATGTTTGACTTTAACCTTGTCTTGTACAATACATACCTTGATAATACCAGGACAGTTGGGACCTACTAATCTGGATTTTGATTGACGGATGAGTTTATGTTTGACTTTAACCATGTCTTGTACAATACATACCTTGATAATACCAGGACAGTTGGGACCTACTAATCTAGATTTTGATTGACGGATGAGTTTATGTTTGACTTTAACCTTGTCTTGTACAATACATACCTTGATAATACCAGGACAGTTGGGACCTACTAATCTGGATTTTGATTGATGGATGAGTTTATGTTTGACTTTAACCTTGTCTTGTACAATACATACCTTGATAATACCAGGACAGTTGGGACCTACTAATCTGGATTTTGATTGACGGATGAGTTTATGTTAGACTTTAACCATGTCTTGTACAATGCATACCTTGATAATACCAGGACAGTTGGGACCTACTAATCTGGATTTTGATTGACGGATGAGTTTATGTTTGACTTTAACCTTGTCTTGTACAATACATACCTTGATAATACCAGGACAGTTGGGACCTACTAATCTGGATTTTGATTGACGGATGAGTTTATGTTTAACTTTAACCATGTCTTGTACAATACATACCTTGATAATACCAGGACAGTTGGGACCTACTAATCTGGATTTTGATTGACGGATGAGTTTATGTTTGACTTTAACCATGTCTTGTACAATATATACCTTGATAATACCAGGACAGTTGGGACCTACTAATCTGGATTTTGATTGACGGATGAGTTTATGTTTGACTTTAACCATGTCTTGTACAATATATACCTTGATAATACCAGTACAGTTGGGACCTACTAATCTGGATTTTGATTGACGGATGAGTTTATGTTTGACTTTAACCATGTCTTGTACAATACATACCTTGATAATACCAGGACAGTTGGGACCTACTAATCTAGATTTTGATTGATGGATGAGTTTATGTTTGACTTTAACCATGTCTTGTACAATATATACCTTGATAATACCAGGACAGTTGGGACCTACTAATCTAGATTTTGATTGACGGATGAGTTTATGTTTGACTTTAACCATGTCTTGTACAATACATACCTTGATAGTACCAGGACAGTTGGGACCTACTAATCTGGATTTTGATTGACGGATGAGTTTATGTTTAACTTTAACCATGTCTTGTACAATACATACTTTAATAATACCAGGAGAGTTGGGACCTATTGATCTGGATTTTGATTGACGGATGAGTTTATGTTTAAAGGAGTAGGTTCAGTAAGACCCCTTTTTGGCCCCAAAAAATGGCAGTTTTACAAAATTGTTAAAATGTATACTTTTAGTTATTTATTGGACAGTAGAATGGTTCTGCTACATAAATATGGGCTGTTTTTGACAATACGATGTACATATATCGAGTACTAGCACCACTAAGTCATGCTAAATTACTGAAATCTTCACAATTCTAACATTTTGGTTAAATTTTAGACGGTTTCCTTGTAAAACGAAAGTGGCCGCATTCGTGTTCATCCAAAATATTTAAATGTAAGTTGTATTTGATGATAATACATAACATATATAAAGTTTGAGGATGAACACGGATGCGGCCACTTTCATTTTTGACAAAAAACATCTTAAAAGTGACATTTTTCAGCATATTTGGTAGATTTTTCATATTTGAGCTTGAATCGGAGCGTTTTTTATGACTAAATTAGTTAAAATCTTTCATATATATTAATTGAATCCAATAAAATAGACATGTATTTAAGTGTTTAAAAAGTGGTCGACATCTTCCGTCAGATGAACCTGAAATTTGAGGCCAAAATCCGTCCTTACCGGACCTACTCCTTTAACCATGTCTTGTACAATACATACCTTGATAATACCAGGACAGTTGGGACCTACTAATCAGGATTTTGATTGACGGATGAGTTTATGTTTGACTTTAACCTTGTCTTGTACAATATATACCTTGATAATACCAGGACAGTTGGGACCTACTAATCTGGATTTTGATTGACGGATGAGTTTATGTTTGACTTTAACCATGTCTTGTACAATACATACCTTGATAATACCAGGACAGTTGGGACCTACTAATCTAGATTTTGATTGACGGATGAGTTTATGTTTGACTTTAACCTTGTCTTGTACAATACATACCTTGATAATACCAGGACAGTTGGGACCTACTAATCTGGATTTTGATTGACGGATGAGTTTATGTTTAACTTTAACCATGTCTTGTACAATACATACCTTGATAATACCAGGACAGTTGGGACCTACTAATCTAGATTTTGATTGACGGATGAGTTTATGTTTGACTTTAACCTTGTCTTGTACAATACATACCTTGATAATACCAGGACAGTTGGGACCTACTAATCTAGATTTTGATTGACGGATGAGTTTATGTTTGACTTTAACCTTGTCTTGTACAATACATACCTTGATAATACCAGGACAGTTGGGACCTACTAATCTAGATTTTGATTGACGGATGAGTTTATGTTTGACTTTAACCATGTCTTGTACAATACATACCTTGATAATACCAGGACAGTTGGGTACTACTAATCTGGATTTTGATTGACGGATGAGTTTATGTTTGACTTTAACCATGTCTTGTACAATATATACCTTGATAATACCAGGACAGTTGGGACCTACTAATCTGGATTTTGATTGACGGATGAGTTTATGTTTGACTTTAACCATGTCTTGTACAATATATACCTTGATAATACCAGGACAGTTGGGACCTACTAATCTGGATTTTGATTGATGGATGAGTTTATGTTTGACTTTAACCATGTCTTGTACAATATATACCTTGATAATACCAGGACAGTTGGGACCTACTAATCTGGATTTTGATTGACAGATGGGTTTATGTTTGACTTTAACCATGTCTTGTACAATACATACCTTGATAATACCAGGACAGTTGGGCTTACTAATCAGGATTTTGATTGACGGATGAGTTGATGTTTAACTTTAACCTTGTCTTGTACAATACATACCTTGATAATACCAGGACAGTTGGGACCTACTTATCAGGATTTTGATTGACGAATGAGTTTATGTTTGACTTTAACCTTGTCTTGTACAATACATACCTTGATAATACCAGGACAGTTGGGACCTACTAATCTAGATTTTGATTGACGGATGAGTTTATGTTTGACTTTAACCTTGTCTTGTACAATACATACCTTGATAATACCAGGACAGTTGGGACCTACTAATCTGGATTTTGATTGACGGATGAGTTTATGTTTGACTTTAACCATGTCTTGTACAATACATACCTTGATAATACCAGGACAGTTGGGACCTACTAATCTGGATTTTGATTGACAGATGAGTTTATGTTTGACTTTAACCATGTCTTGTACAATACATACCTTGATAATACCAGGACAGTTGGGACCTACTAATCTAGATTTTGATTGACGGATGAGTTTATGTTTGACTTTAACCATGTCTTGTACAATACATACCTTGATAATACCAGGACAGTTGGGACCTACTAATCTAGATTTTGATTGACGGATGAGTTTATGTTTGACTTTAACCATGTCTTGTACAATACATACCTTGATAATACCAGGACAGTTGGGAACTACTAATCTAGATTTTGATTGACGGATGAGTTTATGTTTAACTTTAACCATGTCTTGTACAATACATACCTTGATAATACCAGGACAGTTGGGACCTACTAATCTAGATTTTGATTGACGGATGAGTTTATGTTTGACTTTAACCATGTCTTGTACATACCTTGATAATACCAGGACAGTTGGGACCTACTTATCAGGATTTTGATTGACGGATGAGTTTATGTTTGACTTTAACCATGTCTTGTACAATACATACCTTGATAATACCAGGACAGTTGGGACCTACTAATCTGGATTTTGATTGACGGATGAGTTTATGTTTAACTTTAACCATGTCTTGTACAATACATACCTTGATAATACCAGGACAGTTGGGACCTTCTAATCTAGATTTTGATTGACGGATGAGTTTATGTTTGACTTTAACCATGTCTTGTACAATACATACCTTGATAATACCAGGACAGTTGGGACCTACTAATCTGGATTTTGATTGACGGATGAGTTTATGTTTAACTTTAACCATGTCTTGTACAATACATACCTTGATAATACCAGGACAGTTGGGACCTTCTAATCTAGATTTTGATTGACGGATGAGTTTATGTTTGACTTTAACCATGTCTTGTACAATACATACCTTGATAATACCAGGACAGTTGGGACCTACTAATCTAGATTTTGATTGACGGATGAGTTTATGTTTGACTTTAACCATGTCTTGTACAATACATACCTTGATAATACCAGGACAGTTGGGACCTACTAATCTGGATTTTGATTGACGGATGAGTTTATGTTTGACTTTAACCATGTCTTGTACAATACATACCTTGATAATACCAGGACAGTTGGGAACTACTAATCTGGATTTTGATTGACGGATGAGTTTATGTTTAACTTTAACCATGTCTTGTACAATACATACCTTGATAATACCAGGACAGTTGGGACCTACTAATCTAGATTTTGATTGACGGATGAGTTTATGTTTGACTTTAACCATGTCTTGTACAATACATACCTTGATAATACCAGGACAGTTGGGACCTACTTATCAGGATTTTGATTGACGGATGAGTTTATGTTTGACTTTAACCATGTCTTGTACAATACATACCTTGATAATACCAGGACAGTTGGGACCTACTAATCTAGATTTTGATTGACGGATGAGTTTATGTTTAACTTTAACCATGTCCTGCTGTGGGATACCCTCAGTTATACAAACAATAAGTGGCACTTCTGCTTCAATTGCTTCAATGATAGCTGCGGCAGCAAATGGTGGAGGGACATAGATGGCAGTGGCATCAGCATTGGTCTGATCTCTGGCCTGAAATACACATGTACAAAATGTATATAAACATAATGTGCACTGAAAAAAACCATGATGTAGGGATATAAACTGTTGTGTATCTAGAAAACAACAAAAACAGACCTATACACATGTCAAATATCATATACATGTATCATAGAAAATGTTTCCAAAGTACACTGCACTTGAATTGTACCAAAGTGTACCCAATTCTTCTGTTATTTTATGATAGCAATCTTTCAGCCCCAGGTGATGATTAATGTTACATCTCCGACAATAAATAATAAAATCAATTATATCAATATAGAGGTGAAAGTGAAGATGACATTTAGATACACCTAATGGTCAACTTTTTAAATTGAAAAAAATATCAATGAATATAAATATTAAAACTTATATATATCAATTCAATCTTTCTCATCTTCTAAAAATTAATGAGGTGAAAATGAGGATGACAAAAAAATACCAGTAGATCATTTTTTTTAATTCAGGAATAATTATTACTGAATATAAATATTTAATTTAATATCAAGTTCAAGCCTACTGCTTCTAGAAATGTTTTGTTATTGTGAAAATAGGTTCTTTTTCTTAGACCATTAATATTTCTGGTCACTTGCTAAATGATAAGTAACTTGATGTTTTTTGGCAAGACTGAATATTGTTCTTATTTAAAACTTAAAA
Organism: Mytilus trossulus; assembly: GCF_036588685.1. NCBI lineage: Eukaryota > Metazoa > Mollusca > Bivalvia > Mytilida > Mytilidae > Mytilus > Mytilus trossulus. The sequence goes on along the minus strand of NC_086376.1, from coordinate 94,101,459 downwards.
AAGCTGGAAGTTAACTATCTAAGCACTTTAAACATTGTTAAACCTAACATACTTTTTTGTTATGTATTTCAAATTCTAACCAGACGTCCTTCAAACGGTTTGAGTACACACCCATGGTAAAATATGAATATATTACCAGGGCTGTTTCGATCGTACTCCCACGTCATATGCTTTTTTATGAATGAGGTGTCCAACGTCATAGAATATAAGCATTTTACGGGAACAAACACGCTTGTGAAACTGAAAATCATCAAAATGTGATATAAGCCATTTTTTTAATAGATATAAGACAAATAGTAAATTATCATTTAAATTCATCCAAAACTATCTAAATACGTTATGGTAAATAGTTTAAGCATGTCACTAATTCTGTTTGCTCCGTTCTTTTACACCAATTTGATAGTGCATTTATTTATGAGAACGGCAAATATTTGCCTCCAACTAGAGCGCTTCGATCCAAAATAATTGCTGTGTTTGTCGTATTAGAATCAACATAATTTATGGGGGCTTGCATATATCGTGATTTAACCACGGGTTGTCCCTTTATGCTGATTTTTTACCCCTCACTATCGCTCAGGGTAAAAATTTCTTAATTATACATTTATTATTGTGATTTGAAGATGTGTATTCACCTGACCACCAATGGTTATCTTTATTTACATTTATTTTATATATTGCATGAAAACAGTATCCTTTTTTCTGTGTAGGTAGTCTAATAATTTATTTGAAATTTAATGGGTTTTTTTAATGGCTAAAGGAGACAATGCATATTTTTCACTGCAAAACAATGTCTTCATTAAGATTTTAAAACAAACAAAGTTTCCTTATTTTAAAACACTTCATTTCCAAAGACATTTAATATCTTGTCAAAATTAATCACATTTAAGAAGCATAATAATTAATTGTTTTTTTGACAAACAAATTATAACTTGTAATTATTTACTGGTATTTTTTTCAAACAAATTGTCCTATCTTCATTATTTTATTATTCTATCAACTAAGTATCATTAATGTATTATATTTATTGAATCATTACAGTCTAAGGTTCAGTGCATTTATGTAGCTTCTTGAAATCAAGAAAAACAAAAACAGCCTGTTAATGATGACAATAGGTGATCAATAAAAATCACTGTTTGTTTTTCTCTTATTGTACAAACTCAATACGGAAGAAAATAGAAAGAAGTATTGATAAATATTATTTAAGAAGACTTTAAGGAACCTAGCTAGGAGACCCTAAAACTTCCTTAAAATGTTGTTTTTCTATCTTAAATCAAACAAGAAGATTATACCTTTAGCATGTTTAGCTTAGGCATTTCTAATGAATTCTTATTCTAATTTTTAATCAGTTATATATATGTGTAATTGAAGCAGCATGATAATTCAGTGCATGTTCAGTGAATTGATTCAAACTCTGAAATTGGACTTCAATACTAAAACATATACCAGATTAACCTGAATAACAAAGTTTAAAAAGAAAAATAATCAATATTCACCTTATTTCAAGTGGGGCCCTATGTGGCTTACTATATATCACAGGTATGGATGGGTCTGCTCATTGTTGAAGACTATATGGTGACATGTTGGAAAGTTGTCACATTGGCAACTTACCAAATCTTTGAATTCTTATATCATATATTTAGAATGGTTATACATTATCAATGTTTTGGGATAGGACTTTGTATACATAACCAACCATCAAGATTGTCAATAAGTATGAAACCCCAAATATGAATGTAAACATTTAAATAAAATACAACATGCAATAATGTACTTGGTTACATATATACAACAATAGTTACACCACAGCTGTTTTACCTGTAATCTGTAGAGGAATTACTTTTTTGTTGGTCAAATCAGGCAATGAATTGACGTTCTGCTTGCATTTGGCTTCTATAGTTTTACACTTCAGCTGACATTATATTTAAAAACTGCCTACCTCTTGAACTGAGTTGAACACAGGAAGTCCAAGATGTTTCTGTCCTCCTTTCCCTGGAGACACACCTCCAACCATTTTAGTGCCATATTCAAGAGCTTGCTGACTGTGAAATGTTCCCTTTAATATAAAACAACATTATCAGCAATTTTTAATCACATTTCAACTTGTGTTCAAGCCCTTTTTGGTCATTAAACACTAAATGTAATAACAATATAGTACATGTTCAGGTCATTTCATGTTATCTTTGGTCTTACTGTGACCTTTAGGGTGCATATATTTTAGGATATGACATGTTTGGCCAAGGGATATGAAGGTATAATTGATTGGCTTTCTAATTTATAACCTCTGAAGCCCAAAACTAAATAGCTGTATAATAATCTCTTCATGCACCCTTCCATCTGCTTCGTGTACCTACATGTATTGCGTAAAGTTTCATGGATACAAAATGTATTCCTAATACATGTATGATATGAGAACCTGTGTTCACGAGGGAAATTCAGTTTTTATTGAAATTTGTATATTATTCTTCTATATGTATATATCTTTTTTTCCTTCTACATAACTTTGTCATGTTTGTGGAGCTAAAAAATAGTAGCTTCTTGTAATTTACCAAACCAGCTTCATAGATTTGTCATTTTACATGTTATCATGGTTATACAACATTTATATACAATTTGAGGGCTGATTTCGGCCATGTGTGTTTTAGAATGTAATAAGAAATCAACATGAAATATTTGAAACATAGTTATAAGATCTTTCTTATTTAGTATCCATATGATGCTACAGAAATCATTTGACTGCATTACTCGTTAGAATTCCAATCGCAACTTTTAATCAAAAAGCATATTCTGAATAGTTATTCAACTTTAAAAATAGCAAATCCTGGATACAAGTGTATGAACAATGTACTTATTGTGTTTTGTTTTTGTACTATCAATTCCAAGTTTATTTTCCACAGCAGTCACTGAGAGTGAGAGAAGGTATTTCACTTTGTATCTTATCACCTAAATTCCTATGTTAATCTTGGAGGAACCCGTCCCAATTCGTAGCTCTTTAAATATTTAATTTCCTTTGAGAGGATTGGACATGACTCCTTTACGTACACATTCCTCTGTTTAAATTGCAATTGTTTTTAATATATAAGACGATGTCTATCGACAGAACAAGTTAATTTTTCTCGTCGTGTATCGTGTTTTGATTCAGAATTGAGGGAAGTTACTTTCAGAAGGGAGACAACTCGAAACGATAATATTGAATACTTCATTTCGGCTCAAGGGGTGTTGTAATTACACCTTTACAATGTGGACTACATAAATTTATTTGAATTTAAATGATGCATATGATTTGAAATTATGCAGCAACAGTAACCTTCAATAGCAGACAGACATAGAAAAGAATCCCATGAGTTTCAAATTAATCAAGGGAATGGGGAGTCCAGAGCAACCATTCAATCTCATTCTGATACCCTTTGAAGTCAAGAAAACTATATGCATGCACATAATTACCTAAACAAACCCTAGACTTGTGATTTGGAGCAACAACCTATATTAAATGTTAATTTTAAAAACAACCTAGATAGTTCTACATTTCTTTATGGAAGTGCAATATCAAATATCAGTTACATAAAGGTGACATATAAGAAAAACTTCAGTTCTTATATGACAGATATAGATTTATCAGTATTCAGAGAACTCTCACATTTTATCAAAACTGGGACATTCCCTCTGACGTGTTTCTAAATTTATAAGAGCACTAAATATAAATACTGCTCAATTTTGATTTTCCGTGTTGTATATATATAAGTCAATGGAGATATCATTTTGAATATCGAAACATGAAGATTATGAGAAGAACATTAAAGGAAAGTTGTTTAAATTCAATTCTTTTGTTTGTTTTTACCTTTAATTTTAAGGCAGACAGTCTTAGGAATCTGAGATGTTCCTTAATGTTTAGAATAAAATGATTGACGTGAGGAAATGGCCCTGAGTCAATGGTATAAAGATACAGATTGCTTAAAAGCAATTGTATCCCCCCAAAAAATTGTTAAAATGGGAATGTTAATTACATACATGTACATGTCAGGGCTCACGCTACCAGGCGACTTGGGCGAAGAAGTCGCTTTCCCGACCCTCACTTCGCTTTCCCTGACCCCAAAAAGCGAAGACAAGTCGCCCTGTTGTTTACGATACTCGCTTTCAGTCGCTTCTGTCATCGGACATTTTCAATTTTTACCATTATTGATAATTAAAGAAATTCAGACATAAACGATTCATTATCTTATGAAAAGAGGTTGAAGCATTGTTTTTGCAGTGAGTAGCAAGTATTTAATAAAAATACAACTTCTTATCACTTCCGAAAGTTCCGGTGCTTGTTACTCGAAAAAGTACATCAACCTAACTTTCGGCTGCAAAATAAGTTTGTTACTTCATTTAAACCTGATAATAGTTGCCTCCAGTAAATGTTCAATCCATTTATTGCATTAAAAACGTCATGATCCTTTCCAAATAACTTGTCAAACATTGTTATTTTTGTAAATTTTCTTGCAACCGACCGCCATTGACCGATTTCTAAACTATGGATCGGAAACGGACCAGCTATGACCGAAATCTGTATTTTTACAAAAGTTACCACGAAAGCACGGATGGAACAGCTGACAGAAGAATATTGATCCCAAAAGGAAAAATTACGCATTCCACATGCAGTAAAAGACTTTTGGTTACATCTAAATAAACTCATCATTGATTGGTGTATATAATTCCCTATAATTTATATGGATTGTTGTAAACTATTGTGAAGTTGCTTTATAACTCTTAGACTATTACACTAATATCAATATATTATGACCCAGCTTACCTTTATAAATCTTTTGATGAGAAACACTGAATTTCATACACAAGATAGTTTTTAATTAAATTGTAATTGATATATTATAATTTCTTTACCTTTCTTTTAGTGCTAGATATTTAGTTGGTAGTTTCTCACAAGGACCTTAGTAAAATTTAAACAACTTTTAATTTGAAATGTTACTTTAATTGTATACTCAGATATGAATTGAACAATATAAAAAGAACATTATTTACAAATGACCGTTTATACTACAGTAAAATCCAAACATTGTAGCGCACCACACGAATGAGCACTTCTCTTTCAAATCTCACCACTTCTCCCTATCAGTTTCAAAAAGAGAAGTCACTTCTCCCTATAATTCTGAAGTAGTGTGAACCCTGCATGTATTACAATAATCATGATATTACTCTAGAAAACTCAGTGTTTGATGAAATACAAATTGGACAGTTAGTTGTACATGTACCTGTTTGCCTGTAAATCCTTGGCATATGACTTTTGTATTTTTGTTGACCAGCAGGTTAGGTCGTGAGTTGGTGTAACAGTGTCGGATTCCTACTCTGCCAATAGCTGTATAAATATAAAATATAAATCAAACTGTTATCTTCTGTGGAATTACCTAGATAGTGGAAAGTTGGAATATACATGTACATCTTCAACAAATGGTGATTCATATCAGTGTATTGCAATAGGAAACTTTGTCTGTCAAACAAAAATGTCAGACAAACACCAAATTAGCCAGACCGAAATTTTAAAATATTCTAATTGACATGAAAATAGTTAAAAGGATCAAATTTTTATAAAAAAAAAAACTAAAACAGTTTAACACTGACAGAAGAATAACCAGTCATGCCAGTGGCATATATCCAGAGAAGGGTTCCGGTTTTTTTTTTTGCCCTGAAATTTTAGAAATAAAGATTTTAAAAAATCTATTCATAATTGGTAATTACAACAATAAACACCACACAATGTCAATGTGCATCAGCAACTCATTTTTTTAATTCTATTCCTTTTCCTGTTTTCCATGTGCAGATTTTACGAGAGACATCCAAGCTATGGTTTACCTATTTTTCCTCATTTATGAAGCTAATGAAGAATTCTTTTTTTCTTATTTCAAAACATGAATATTATACCAAAAAAAATGATGTACTAATCTTATCTACACAAATGTATGTAAAAATAAGCCATGACCTTCTAAATAAAACAAATAATTCAGTTTAGAAAAATATCTATAATGTATGATTCTATTTCAATAGCTACTTATATATGTGGAGTTCTTCTTCTTTCACAGGAAACATTTGCCTGATATTACACGATTCTGTGTATAATATCACTTTTGAGGGTCTTCCCCACCCTTTGAACAGAGAATTTATTTGATTTCTATGATTTTCACACAAGTGTCTGTAATGTGTGACTCCAGCATGATCAAACACGATGCCAGTTTTTGTATTGATTGCACGACAAATGTTTAAGAAAATATTTTTTTTATAAGACGAAACATGAACAGGAGGAGATTAATTATGTTATTTACCAGAAACTTTGCCAAGGACTTTTCTGGCAGTCGACATCGTGAAAAACCGGAAGCTAATAAAACTAACTAAAATTTTCTCTACACCGGATTAGTGATGTTCTAATTTCGGATTCAATTTTAGCCTTCTGCCAGCCCCGCCTCCAAAACTTGGTAGCTTTATGCATGATGAATAAAAAAAAAAAGAACAAACCGGCTGGGACGTCGCCCGGGTTACCAAGGTCCCCTTTTGCTACTCTTTGAGTATGTTTGTTTTGTTCATACATCGTTGACAATGTAATGGAATTTGATGCGACTGTCATACAAGTGAGAGGTTTAGCTAGCTATAAAACCAGGTTCAATCCACCATTTTCTACATTAGAAAATGCCTGTACCAAGTCAGGAATATGACAGTTGTTATCCATTCGTTTGATGTGTTTGGACTTTTGATTTTGCCTTTTGATTTTGGATTTTCCTTTTTGAATTTTCCTCGGAGTTCGGTATTTTTGTGTTTTTACTTTTTTCTCCACAAACGGAAATGGATAGTAGGGACTGGCTTTAATCCGACTGATTTTTTCCGTGTATAATTCCACATACTAAAAGAAATATTGTATATGACATGCTTTGTATACAAACCCATGCTCGAAATCCAATAAGATTTGTTTGCACATGCGTATATTGGATATTGAAAATGATTTCACTTTTAAACTCTTTTAAATGATGCACATGTTGTTACAATGATTCGCAATTGACATATTTGACCTATATGGGCGTTTTTCAACAAAAACGTAAATTTTTGTCCCAGCCACTTTTTAAAAAATGCGTTGTTCTTCAGAACTTGAATGATTCGCAATTGACTTATTTGACCTATCATGGGCGTTTTCAAGTCAACAAAAACGTAAATTTTTGTCCCAGCCACTTTTAAAAAAATGTGTTGTTCTTCAGAAGTGATTTTTTTGTTCAGTCAGCCTCCATTGAATTCAATGAGATTTTACATTAGTAAAAAAAAAAGTATGTTTTAAAAGCAAAAAAAAAGTATGCTTTTAAGCAAAAAAAAAATACTATTTTTAAAATGATCAATAAGATATTGGTTCTAAATAACCAAAATGGCATGTCCCGCCCTAGATCACCTGTTCGGCAATATTCAAACTCTGAAATATTGTAAAAAAGGAAGAAATGAATGTATTTTTACTTTTAATTATTTCTTTTAATTATTTAAAAGTATGTGTATAGCCAACATATTTTGATAAAAGCTTTTAATAAAGGATTTTTAATTTTAGAAGGTACATGTGTCCCTGACAAAATGTCCACTACGAAACGAAGTCATTAAATTTTGCTAATAAACATGATATCAGTTTTATAAAATCAATGTTTGCAGGAGATATAAACATTTGAGTCTTACAAAAGAAGTGATGCTTTTAAAACGGCAGTTAAATTGTTGGCAAAAAAAAATGAGCACAAGCATATCAGATGGCGTTTTAGTTAATGTCCAATATACTGTGACGAAACGGGCCAAATCTCCTTCAGTATCTGGTTTTAAAATTATGAAAAAAAAATATCAGTGTACAGCTTAGTACGTGCTTTGGTGAATAGAATGTGCCGGATTCTTGTTACTATTGCAATATAGGGATTGTGGGGGAACATAAAACATGTGAATATGTCCACTACGAAACGGTCACCTACGAAACAAGTATGAGAGAAAAACGTTTCGTAGTGGACACTACCACAACCATGCAGTCGTTTTTTACTCTTTTTTTAATTATATGTGTGCAAAACAAATAACAAGAGTTAGTTTCATGTAATTTTCAGTATGTTTTAATTTATTTATCAATATAGGATAGGGTTGATGTCAATTACGAAACTTTTTGTCCACTACGAAACGGTTTTGTCCACTACAAAACATGAGTTGTACCTTCATATGTTAAGTACTGTCTAATCTCATAAGTTACCGATTGAAATGGTTCTCCAATTCAGAAAAAGGGAGATTGTTCTAGTATATAAAGTAAAAAAAAACCTGGAATATCTATAACTTCGGAAACATTAAAATACAATAAGATCTGCGTTTAGAAGCAGTTTAATAGTAGACAAATGTCCCCTACGAAACAGTACATAGATTATGAAAATAATATCATTTTAAAGAGTATTTAAGATTGCACTTTTTATATACAAACATGTCCACTATAGAGGTATTCAAAATATTTTTTGAAATAAAATTTTGGACAAGTTGATTTCCATTTTTTTGTTTGAATTTCAGACTTTTTTTTGAAAAACGCCCAGATACGGCAACGTTTCATCCAACTTGTTCAAAACTTGACCTTCAAAGTAGAAGACGTTAATTATAACTTTTCTGTTATATAGCGTGTACATCAGTCAAAAATTAAAGTATCTACAGTCGGTTCAAATTAACTAATCCATCAATATCTTTTTACCGATTAGTTGTTAATTCTCTTATTCTTAAATTACTCGCGAACACCATTAAGAATAGATATCGACACGGAATTTCTTAGGTGTATTAGGTAAACCCATTACTTATTGAAGGTCAGTTTGTTCCCAGACAAATATATTATTATATGCAGTGGCACTTCGGGGCGCCGAATGGGACTTGGACTTTTCGTAATCAAAATCTTGTCTACACAAAAATAAACACAAAAATTTTGTGACAAAATCTATGTTTTGCATGCAAATTAGTTTACAGTATCCAAACTTAACGAATTTGCATCCAAAGTTGACTTTTGTCGTCCACTTTCCAAATTAGGCAACAAAAGTAAAGTCTGAGATACAAAAAATAATTTTAATTGTCATCACAAAAGTAACAATGTCCACTGAAAGATAATTTTGTATGATAAAAATCAAATCTGTAGTAATACTATGCTTTTTGTTCGTACAAAATTGTCTCATTCGAGTACAAAACCACAAGAGTCCTGTTCGGTTCCCTGTAGGCACAACCGTTCTATATTGACGGACAGCTACACATAGTTTTGACAGGGGACAAAAAACAATGAGAAGAGAGGAGATATGCGTAATTAGTACATGTAGTTCTCGTAGTATCAGATGAATCTAAACAATTGACCTCTCTGCTGCTTACACGACTGAGCCAAAATTGCTCAGCACATGTCGATCCATATTTTTTTAAATGGGCCCCGGGGGACTCCTTACAAAGTTTGTAGTCATAGTCGGAAAAGGTAAAAAGTCTGGATTAAGTATGAAGGATGGAACCTCTACGCTAAATCAATACATTTATACATGAATGCAAAATAATGCACATTTAAAAATATTATTTTTCAAGATCTTCTGCCCTGACAAAAGTACAACAAATCAATCTTAACTCAATAAGGAACGATGTTTTGCAAGTGTGTTGCCAATCTACAGACAGCCGTGGTGTAGTGGTGAGTGCAACGGACTACTAACACAGAGTTTCCTGGTTCGATTCCCGTTCGGGATGAGAATTTCAGGAACTCAATTTTCGGCTCTCCCTTGATACCATTTGCGAGTATGGTCTTGAGGAAACGATGATAGTCCGACGGAAGGGGACGATAAATGGCTGACCCGTGTTAAGAGAGAGTCATATCTATTGTACGTTAAAGACACCCTTGTAGATTTCAAAAAAAGAATAGGCTAATGCCGCTACAAGTCAACACTCGCACCCGCAAAGTGGAAAGGGATTAATATAAGTTGCAAAAACTTGTTCCCAATCCACTATAAATAGATATGTTTAAACTAATCTGAAGGCCAATAAGGACAAATATAAAGAGAACAACATGAAATACATTCAAGATCCTCAGTTGGAAATTGTTATGTCGACTGTGTATAGTTGACAATACTCTATATGAAAAAATGTCTGAAAACGTATTGTAAATTTATAATCTACTACAGCTGCAAAAAGGAAATGTTATATTTGTTGTGTACTGAGACTACTCTAACTATATATATGTGGTATAGTTGTCTCAGTTGTGTAACATACTGAATATTGTGATTTGGAACCAGTCTATTTGAACTCTGTCTTATTGGCTATCATACCACATATCATTTTTCTTTAATGAGATTTGCCAAGTATAGACAAAATCAAAATAGCAAATAACATGATTTAGCACAAACAACTCTGTTTTGAAAGCTAAAGTCTTTTAAGTTTGTTCAATTGATCCATCCCTGACGCTAAAATCTGAAATTTACCATTGTGCTTTTTTAAACTGTTAACCGGACGTATTTCGTATAAATATGCGAATATTATCCTCTGATATTATCTATCTGAGTTTCTTTTAATTCTAAATCATTCGTTGTCCACTTTTTAAGACTTTTATATCTATGTATGCACATCTCGACTAAACCATATTTTAATATGAGCACAAAAAGGAAAAACAAAACTTTTTTTAATCACTTTTTTAATATTTTCTTTTTATAGTTTCTAAGATAGGAGGCAAATAAAGTAATGCATAGAAATTATTCATTCAATACTACTACATTATACGTATTCTTTATCTTGTAAAAATAGAAATGTATAAATTTGTCCAGAACGATAGCCATTGAATATGTAGTCATTTGGTTTAATTATCATCGAGTCAACTGTCGAAACATTCGTCTGATAGTTCCTCTAGTATATCGTCTATTGTATAACTAGACTGTATTAGTCTATCTGTATTTCCTCTAGATACGTCTTTTGAATTGAAATATGTATCACATTCCTCAGTGGGACTTCCCATTGAAAATGTAGGTTTCTGATGCTGTTCGTTTTGACTAGTCATAAGTAGAGGTACTGCTACACATGAAATTCGTCCGAACTGATTAGGGAAGAAATCCTTTACATCACTGTAACTCGAAACAGATTTCATTATTTTTGCTGCAGAATTCATTCTTTCACTTTGTTCGAGAGTTCGACGCACAGAATCAATTCCTTTGACATAGACTATCGCTTGTCGGTCTAACTCGTCGTGGTCTGTTTGCTTACTTTTATAGAAATTGAACAAAAACACTAAAACTACTGAAAACCCGTACACCATGATAACCACGACGACAAACGTCAGAGCACCTGTAGAATCATAATTATCTTTGATAGGAGTTTCGCCTGTTGTTGTCTCTTCTGTAGTTATCCATGAAAAATTGTAAGGGACCATGTTATAGATTGACTAAAGTCTATATACTAAGTTCAAAATATGGAATGTTAGGGATTTAATCTAAAGTTTACAGTTTTGGTGTGTCAATGAAAAGAATTTTTATGTTAATTCAATTACTTCGTAAGAATGTTCGTAATTAAATAGCAGTATTAGTCAATTGTGTTTTAAAATTAAGCTTCTTATATATGTGAAGTTATTATCGAATTAAAATTCATTTGATTGTATTCTGTACTTTTGTATATTTGTATGCTTACAATATCCTGTCATAAACTGTAAAACCCTTTGGAACTATCAGTTCAGGCATGCATCATTTGATTAACAAATGTTTCACCAAAGTATGTCTTAATTTGTTATTATTGAAAGTGTTTGCTAATTTATGATATTAAAAACCCTGATTGAAATGGTTATGGTATGATAAATATATCTGATACGGTACTGCATACACGCAAACCAACTAAAAATATACACTCCAAAAGAAGGAGTGTACAAAATCAGATTCCCGACCAATGCAAAGAAAAAGGATCAATGGCTTTAATGATTTCTATGGTTCAATCAGCATCAGTTATCTTTTGAATATTTTACTAGATACCGAAAAATGAAATGGCTGAAATTTTTTTTATCGACAGACTATTTTAGAATGGAACTATTGGCAATGTTATCGTTTATAGGCAAATATGTTGTGATCATTCCAAGATGTGTTCCCCAGAATTACTTTCTAAATAGCCAAAGAAGATGATGGCGGAAAAAGGGAGGGTACAGGTATATGTTAAAACGTATCCTAGTCCAACCTTGGAGTTATTTTCTTACAATATCCACATCTTCTTTTTTCTATTAACACTAACACTCTAATAAACCTTTTTTTTTTTTAGACATACTGATTAGGCAACGCCAACCCTTTACTAAATCTGTGACTGTACTCATATGGTCTAGGTGCGAAGGCATATAGTAGGCTTAAAACTCGGTCTGCATAAGTTATGAGTTATCATTATTTTCATACATTATGATGCCTGAATACAACAAAATGCTAATGACTTGAAAAACAAGGAAATTTCTTTGACCTTAAAGTTTGACAAAAATTGCACAGTACAAATAATTGACAACCTAGTGCAAAATGAAATAACACATGACATGCTTTCGAATGCTGTGAAATTTATGATTTCTAACATTGTCATTTTACTGTAAATTTTGACAGTTCTCATTAACGTGATGATTACAGAAGAATAATGTATCTTTCTACCTAGAAATGAAATGCTGTAGGATCCGATTAACACAGAATAATAAAGAGAGTTAAAAATTTAACTGACATTAGATAACTGTAAATCTAATAAAAAAAAAACCTCTTATGAAACTACTTGAACAGCTGTTTAAAAACCTACTAATAAAATTTGATTTATAGTAACATCCTGCAAGTTTGCATAAGCGTCGTATATTCATGTGAAATCACTTATATTATTTTTTTGTCTTAAGAAGTTACCTTCAGCATCCGTAAATTTTTACTTCATCGGAAAAACTTGCAATGTTACACAGGAAAAAATAGCATCCGTGCAGACCTCTCTTTCCGCTCATTGATTTGGAGGATTTGACGATGGTTAACGTTAATTCTCACGGGAATTATGGTACTAATAATGTATCATTTGCGTACAATGTATGCTAATTCATACTGAAGAAAGTTTATATTTAAAAGTGCTGAAGGCCGTACGGTGACTTATAGTTGTTAATATTTGTGTCATTTTGGTCTTTTGTGGATAGTTGTCTCATTGGCAATCATACCACATCTTCTTTTTTATTTACTCATTGTGTACTCTGAAAAATGTAGCACAATATTAAAATTTTCAGTAAAGTTGCAACTAACAGTGGTTTTTTTTTCCGCCATGTACTCGGTATTAACAATGTCAAGGTTTTTCAATAAAAACTGCTCCGTGGGATCAAACAATTTATACTAACCGCATTAAAAGTGGTGGACGGTTACAAGAATTTCGACTGCCATTATTTTAGCTTATAGGAACTTGAGTGTACTTTTTGATATTGTTGGCCTATGCTGTTGTCTGCTCTTCGGTCGTGTTGTTGTCTCTTTGAAACATTTTCCATTTCCATTCTATATTCTATTAACTTTCAATCACTGTCTTTGCTCTCACAAAATAACCGTCATTGAAATTTAATTAGATTCTGGCTTACTTACAAAACGAACACTATTGCTATAGGTGTAAAAGTAAAAATATTCTTGTATTTTCTTTCTGAAAGTTTAACAAATACTATCCTTATTTCGTTGACTGTAAAATAATATCGCAGATACCATTGATGTATCCCAAACCTGCATCTGAGTTGAATTCTCTGTAATTGCACGGTTGGATTCGTGTTGCCTGCTTACTAATTTTATGTGTAGTTTTTTTGGTTTACTGCTGTTTGACTTTTCGTTTTTTCCCCTCTCTATTCGGTCATGATATTGTCTGGTTTTCTTCGACTTCCGGATTTTGATGCCACTTGGTACCTTGTATCTCTTTTAATGCTTATTGAATTTTTAAATGATATGAAATTAACGTATATATAAACTTGTAGCTGATCTTTCATAATATGAAATCCAGTTATTGTTATAGCGAAAGCACTTTTGTGAAACATGAAAAGATAGCTTGCCATTCAATACTTTTAAAGCTTCCATTATAAGAAGAGAAAAGAAGTACCAATACTGTGAAATAAGATGTCATATGATTGTTCAAATGACGTGGATAAATTTTATCAAAGCTTCTTGCTGCAATGTATTTTAAATGTATCATATGATGAAACATGTGCGATTCAAACACGTTTTCTGTATTTTACTTTTCAAACTGTTATTCTTATTAAAACAAACATGTTTCCACGAGATGCATATCGTAACAAATGTTTTTGTGCTCAAACAAAATTTGTAAAAGCTTTCTATTTTATGATTATGAACATATATTTATGGCTTATATTTCGTATGGCTTCTGATAATTCTTTGTCATATACTTCCGTGTTGCATTATATAATAGTATTATTTGGTAAACAAACTATTGAATCTAAAAATGTATCTTGCCCCCTCCCTGTCAACAGTCCACCAATCACGAGATCTTCCTTATCATACATGTCTTCACAAGATGAACAAACAAAACAGAACTGTTTGATACATTAACAAAAGTTCTATCATGTTATTTTTATTGCTCATGGCTTATCACATCTTAACTTGGATAACAAAAATATCTTTTTATTACATAACAGTTAAATATGAGAAAAACAAAAAAAAAGACAAACATGTCCATAAAGCAGTACATTGAAAAATAATGACTGAATGGAACGAACCCCACACTAAACGACAATAGTGTCTGTTTTTAGTTGCTTTTTGGTCATATATGTCGTTACCTAAGCTTGAGTACAGCTCTTGCGTCTGGGACCCTCACAACAAAAATCAAATCAATCAAATTGAGATGGTCCAGCGAAGAGCTGCTCGCTATACATGTTATAGATACAACGATACCAGTTCTGTCTTAAATATGCTTGAACGCATACAGTGGCCAACATTACAATTGGAACGAATACAAACAAGATTAGTGGTTTTCTATAAAATCATACACCATAATTTATCAATCTACCCTAAAGATCTTCTCTTTAAATCAGACAGTAGAACAGGACATAATCATACCAACCACTATTAACAAATTCAAACCAATTTGGATGGAGAGTTGTTTCATTGACACTGACACCACATCTTCCTATATCTTCTCAAAACATTTCATTTTATCCGCACACAATAGTACAATGGAACATATCTCCAACATCAATACTGATTTGTACAACAGCTGACGGCTTAAACGAGCAGATTTCTACATATTCTCTTTCGCAAATATTCTGAATACTTCATAAAATGTACATAGTTTTACAAAGAAATATACATAGGACAACAATCCACATAAAAAAAAAAATCACTGTTATGTTTTTATTTATTTATTTCTGTTCACCAACGCAATATAACGTAATATCATTGATAAATTTATTTCTTTAAAATTGAAAATAAGCCACGCATGCAACGGCACGTATAGTCAACGTTATGATTGAGTGCGGAAATACGAAAATAGATATATAGAAGAAGTCTAGCATTAGACAGTCAAAAGAAATGTTTGGTTTATCTTTTGAATATATGGTCAAAATCCTGTTCCATGTTCCTTATTTTACATCTAAAAACGAATTATTACTCTCCTTATGTAGAAACTAAGATACTTCACTATAAGTTACATCAAGAACAGGAAAAGCATTAATATTATTTTGTAAAAACAGAGTTGAGATGTATTCAATCGGATTTATGACTTCTATTTGAACCTTTAACCTGCACTGTGCGTTGTTTATTTATCGTTTTCAGACCATCATTCTTACACATAATAACTTAAAGGGCAACAACATGTTCAGTTCAGTATCAGATGAAACGTTTTTGACAAATATATATGTATGTTTAAGCAACATTTTGAACGCCATTTAAAAGCTTTTTGGCTTGCTTTTTTTGATAACACGATACATGCGAATGGCAAGATATGAGTAATATTATATTAACTATCAAAAAGTAAAATAACAAGAATACCGAACTCCGCGGAAAGTTATAAATTTAAATTCCCGAAGCAAATCGCAAAATCAAAAACTCAAACATAGCGAACGAACGGAAAACAACTAGCATGTTCCTGACTTGATACAGTCTTTTCTTATAGAGAAAATGGTGGATTAAACCTGGTTTTATAGCTAGCTAAACCTTTCACTTGTATGATAGTCACATCAAATTCCATTATATTGGGAACGATGTGTGAACATAACAAACAGACATAGAAGCTCAGCATAGTAGTGCATGCAAAAAATATCTTTCGATAAATTAATTAGATTGAGTGGTCTAGTAAATAAAGGCAAAAGTAGTATACCGATGTTCAAAATTCCTAAATCGATAGAGAAAAAACAAATCCGGGCTACAAACTAAAAGGGGAAACGTATCAAATATAAGAGAACACAATAGAGACACAACACCGCAAGGTAAAACACACAGAAACGAACTATAATGTAACATTGGCCATTTTCCTGGACATTGGACACTTTTAATTTGCAAAACATTCATTTCTAAATTCGCCTCTGCCTCTTTTTTTAGTTTACGCAAAAGATGCTACTTTTTACAGGAAACTGTTATAGTGTGTTAAGTGTATGACCGAATCAAGACAAATGTTTGAACGCCAGTAAAGTTTAATTTTCAATGAATGATGCTCAATTACTTTATATCACAGGAGACATCGTCTTGTTACTCGCTAGTTTCAAAAGAGGAGCGAAAGATACCAGAGGAACAGTTAAACTCATAAATCGAAAATAAACTGACAACGCCATGGCTAAAAATGAAAAAGACAAACAAACAAATCATAGAACACAGAAACAACATAGATAAACAAAGACTGATCAACACGAAACCCTCAAAAAGCTGGATGTGATCTCAGGTTCTCCGGAAGGGTAAGTAGATCCTGTTCTTCATGTGGCACCCGTCTTGTTGTTTATGTTATTACAAATCCGGTAAATAGTCTAATTCGGTAGGTCAAATTCACGAAAAGGGAAGGGGATTGTAGTTACGACGGAAGAAACATATCCGATGATTCAAATGATGACATAACATGGAAGCTTTAAAATGATTTGTACTTTTTATTGGCTGACAATAACCGTGAGTCATTCCAAAATTACATTTTATTTTTCAATAGAATGCATCATAACTACTCGTTACTACAACACTGCACTGATAAAACGGAAAGTTTTGTCATTCAAAGTTGTTGCATATGAATGAAAGAGGGACAAACGATACCAGAGGGATATTCAAACTCATAGATTAAATCAAACTAACAACGTCATGACTGAAACAGAAAGAGAAAATAATAGTACGCAAGACACAAAATAAAAAAACCAATGACTAAGCAACACGAACCCTATTAAAAGTCAGGGGTGATCTCAGGAGTTAAATAGTTTACAGGTTTTTTTTTGTATCTTTTAATTATTGCAAAGCAATGATCGTGTCCATATTTTGGCATTGCATCATACAAAGTTTGATTCCGTAAACACTTTTGCACCCCAATAAGATTACAAAATATAAAAGCACACATACCTTTAATAACATATTCTCAATTTAACGGGATGACTAATGTAAGCATTGCATGCAAACTGTTACCGAGAAAGACATGCAAATTACATCAATAAAAGCATACACATTCAACTGATGTTTTCCTTGAAATTGTATATAATTGTGCATATAAGTTAGAAATTTGTGTCCGGAGGAAGGAAGGAATTTCTAACTTATATGCATTAACTTTGATACATAGATTGATTTTGTCACGAATGAATAGTTTTTTTTTTTTTTTTTTTACTTTCTGAGAAAGCCAACAAATAAAAAAATTAAAGGTGCAACTTTCAATCGAAGATTTCAGTTAAATTACAACCTAAACAATAATATCATGTTTGTTTGTTATCGGTAGGAATAAGAATGAAACCTTGCTGCTAATTTTCAAGTAAAAAATAAATAAACCAATCAATAATTTTTTAAACATGTAGCTCAGTCTTTTGTTTCTATGTTGTGTTTTGTATGCTGTTGTTTGTCTTTTTCGTTTTTACCACGACGTTGTCAGTTTAAGGTGGTATGGGTGTCTTTCGCCATCTTGGATTGTAAAAAACAGAGAATCTAAGGTCCATATTTTCTATCAAGTTAGCAAAATTTGATGCAGGAATGCAGATATTTTATGTGAATTTTCATTTAAAAGAACCAATTTATAAGAATATAACTTAGAAATATTAATATTTTTACAAGTAGAGATTTTTTTTAATTTTTTTTTAATATTTTCAAATTGGTAACTTAAGGGGAGGTAACTCTAAAACAGTGCATTTTCTGAAGGACTCTACATGAAAATTTTCTATTTTGTCTTTTAGACAGAAAAAACGTACGGTGATCCTATCTTTTCTTTTGATATTCTCAAAGCATTGTCTGAAAGCAATCTTTTCCTAATTTATTTTACAATTCTATCATTTTGTTTAGTTTCTATTCACAAAATGTTGTTTTTTCCTGTATAATCCATACAAAATTTGTCATTTTGTCACAACCTGTAGCTTGAGAAAATGCGCGGTGACCTATCATTTTTATTATATTTTTGAACATGTATCAATAGATACTACATTTTGACAAAGTATGAACAAATTCTATCATTTTTATTTTAGACTCCCATACCACCTTAATCATGTGACGTTGTCAGTTTAACCATGACGTTGTCAGTTTAATCATGTGACGTTTTCAGTTTAACCATGACGTTGTCAGTTTAACCATGACGTTACCAGTTTAACCATGACGTTGTCAGTTTATTTTTGACACATACTAAATATATGAAGATGTAGTGTGAGTGCCAATGAGACAACTCTCCATCCAAATAACAATTTATAAAAGTGAACCGTTATAGGTCAATGTACGGCCTTCAACACGGAGCCTTGGCTCACACCGAACAACAAGCTATACAGGGCCCCAAAATTACTAGTGTTTGAATAAGTTGGAATGTTCTTTTGGTAGCTATCGACTTTCTTATGATTTAAACTAATTTAGCTAAAACTTCTTATTGAACATTGTTCCACATATATATCAGAATGGTGAACTTTGACAGGGGCAAGGGCAAGAAGGATTTTGAATACGTTTTCCTTGTTATAAAAAAAGGCAACAGTAGTATACCGCTGTTCAAAACTCGTATAAAGTTGTATACAGGTCTAGTGAAAAGAGAAAGGGTATTGTTGTTAAGACATAAGGAACATATCTGATATCATCTGTGAAACGGTTATTCCATAACGGTCAACCACCTCGTGATGGCGTCCGTAAAATGAACGAAGGGATCATTTCAACATCAGCATTTGGACGTCTTGGTTTAATAGCTTCCTTGTGAGTATAAATCCTCTATCAAGGAAATCATGATAGGAGATACAAGCACGGGAATATCGTATCAATTTGGAGGTTTATACTCCGTTGCTGCTGTAATGTTGCTATATAGAAATGGAAAGTTTTCAATTGGGAAGCTGAAATCATCTCTTTTGTCGTAAAGTTTTGTTTTCTACAAACCCTCATTGTCAATTTCTAGATATAAGTCAAGATATGAGGGCGACTAATGTATCTGTAGTATCCTTTATCTCCAGTTCGATGGGATAGATTTGTTCAATATAGTCACCAAAGGAGTAAGTCCGGTAAGGGCCGATTTTGGCCTCAAATTTCAGGTTCATCTAACGAAAGATTTTAATGCTTTTTAAACACTTAAGTGTCTATTTCAATTAATTCAATTAGTTTATGTGAAAGATTTTAACTGATGTAATTATTAAAAACGCCCCGATTCAAGCTTAAATATGAACAATCTATCAAATATGCCAAAAAACTTCACTTTTCCGATGGTTTTTGTCAAAAATGAAAGAGGCCACATCCGTGTTCATCCTCAACCTTTATATATCTTATTTATTATCATCAAATACAATTTACATTTCAATATTATGAATGAACACGAATGCGGCCACTTTCAGTTATGACGGAAACCGTCTAAAAGTCAGCTTGTCAAGGACGAGAAAGGTTTTCTTTGTTTGGCAATTTTGCTATCTTGAACATCGGTACAAGACTTTAATTGCAGTCATTAAAATCTATTTGGTACTGTAGGCTAGATGACATTTGTCTACTCATGTCATGTCGATGGAAATTTTCTCCGTGAATTTGAGCCGTTGAATTGTACAAAAATATGTTTGTTTCGTTTTTATTTGCACAAGACGGTCCGAAGTTCGGTATTTTTGTTAATTTAATTTTTAGATCGTTTTGCTTCAAATTATAGTAAATTTATAACAATATGCAAAAAAGATTAATTAACAAACAATCCGGAAACTGTTTAATTCTACTATTCTATTTGATTAAGTTTGGAAAAACAGATATTACAAAATCACAGCAAGTCGGCTTTCATTAACTGCTAATATTAAAGGAATGTATCCGCTTCTCGACCAAGTATATTCTTATCAACTTTCGTTCATTAAATAAACTGTTTTTGTTTTTTATATTTTGAGTTACACGGATTTGCGTAGACAGAGCTGCTAAATAATTATATAAGTTTTAAATATCATGATGAAATATTATTTAAAACTAAACAAAGATACAACATGGCCTACATTTAAATAGTCTGATATTTGACTTCTGTTGGACAAATTTACAATTTACTACGGCTGATGCACGTTTTATCTGCACAATACCCGAAATGGTTCTCAAAATCAAAACAGTTAGAAGGTGCTAAATGTGGAGCAGTATTTGCTTACCCATCAAGAGCACATAAATTCACCCCTCAATTTCGGGTGTTTTTTGTTGCTCAGTCTTTAGTTTTTGTTAATTTGTGTTTTTGTACTTTTGTTTGTTAGTTGGTCTTTTTTTTAGCAATGGTGTTTTCAGTTTATTCAACTTATGAGTTACATGTCCATTTGGTATCTATCATCTCTCTTTTATAAGTAACTAATATTATTGTCTTTGAGAAACCTTGTCATTTGACATGCCCAATAAATATTGTAATAGATGTATACTCCATATATGTCGAAGTACACATGCAAATGAAAGCTGTAATGTTTATGCATCCGAAGCGTTAATTACTGAATTTGTTTACACCTGCATTTCTAGCAATAATTCAACTTCTCATTCAGCACATTCAATAAATGTTCTTATGCATGCCAATAGAACATGCGTCGACTTGTGGAGCAGGATCTGCTTACCCTTCCGGAGCACTCGAGATCACCCCAGATTTTGGTGGGGGTTCGTGTTGATAAGTCTTTAGTTTTCTATGTCGTGTCTTTTGTACTATTATTTGTCTGTTTGTCTTTTTAAATTTAGCCAAGGCGTTGTCAGTTTATTTTCAATCTATAAGTTTGACTATCCCTCTGGTATCGTTCGTCCCTTTTTAATGTCTCTTTTTTTTTTTTTAAACTTTCTGAACTTCTATTTTATTTGGTGTATGATGCTTTATACTTTTGTTGATTTGGGATTTGACAATTCTAATGATTGTTCTACTGGGTTAATACGACATTCTTTGTAAAACTTGTCAGTTGGTACTCTCAATACATATTTTATATCTAAATGCTTTGATTAGCTTGTCCTTTCCAGACTCAATTGACATTGTCATTTGAAATGCTCATTAAATTATCTGCTGGGTTTTTAACACTACAGAACACGATGAAAGCTAGGTTATAGATTTTTTTTTTATCTTAAATTGAACCAGAAACGATAATGTCGAATTGTCAATACATATACTTTTCATATTAAGAATATTCGAACGCAACATATACTGGTTATATTCAAGGTACAACTTACCTTTACTTTAATAGAAAGGAAAAAAGTCAAGTCAATGAGAATTTCCTGAAAATCAACTCAAATGATAATAATCAAATGTATTTTATAGGAAACATATTTAATTAAAAAGAAGACAACAAAACAGTTATTGAGTTCAATAACAATGAAATTGATAAAGTAACAATTAAATACATGTATCTACAATAACAATGAAATTGATAAAGTAACAATTAAATATCTACAATAACAATAATGATATCGATGTTTCATTAGCAGCAACCTTTGTAGCCTTTGTTTAAAGCCAGGTCTCATTACAAATGATTTTACAATAAAAAAAATCGGAAAAATGTCAATAATAAGTACTACATAAAAAGAAAAATCATTGTCACAGTTTAGGTACGGGTCAGTTGGACAGCATCTCATAAAGTTATTGTATTTTCTTTTAATAATATATGTTATGGTTTAGAAATTGTCTGCTCATAGTCAACGAAAAGAATAAAATCTCCTTATGCTTATATTTATATTATATAATTTTATGTTTTCGAGGCGCTTTACTTAGGATTACCAAAATAATGCCTGAAATATCTCAATGCGATAGAAAAAATCTGTATGCATACATGTTTGTACTATCACTGAATTCATTTCACACATGTGAATATGAATATTCAAAACATCTTTCAAATTTAAAAAATCTTAAGGTGCCATAACTTCACACGTCTTTAATGGATTCTTATTTGCAAACACTTTGCCATAGTCACGAAAACGTATTCAAAATATTAATTCAAATGCTTAAAAATCGCTTGAAATTGCAATTTTGATTCATTGATGTTTTTAAAAGTATTTCATAAAAATTTCAATTAAAAAAAGCAAGCCATTTAACAATGTAAACGCATTCCTACCTATGACTTGTATCTATGGCAAGTAAGTAATTCAGGGTATAACTTTCTACGCAAGACACGCGTTTTGCCCAGAACAAAATAGTTATAAAGCCAATTCAAACGAGTACAAAGTTGAAGAGGATTAAGGGCCCGAAAGAGGTAATGTGTTCAGCGGTTTAACTATATTCGAATCTCATCAATCTTGTTAGAAGATACCAAATCAATGTAAAAGGGATAAACTTATTCGAATAGGACGAGACCACGAACGTGTCTACTGTTATGTATGATTCACTTGGAATGATAATATACACGCAGCCAAAATACAACAATATGGGACATAATTAGTAAAATAACAAGCACGATATCTATTCTGAAATCTTGAAATCTTGTCGCAAATTAAGGTCACAGTTGTTTACCGAGTCTCAGAATAGTTAAATCAATGCAAAACTAGCAAGTATAAAATTTGATATATTGTCTCATAATTGTATAACATTGTTTGGCGCTTAATTACTTTTGATGTCATCGATAAATGCAAAATCGTCAAAAATCTTTCGAATTGAAATTTGTTAAATCTTAATTCTACAATGCATCAAAAACTTCACATACAAAGATTTTACTTCTTCGGTAGAAGATAAAAGTGATTGTCAACAGTACTGCAAAGGAGAAGATATGCCTTTGTATTTACTTCAATGACATCTGAAGGATACATCAACAATAGAAATACCACATTGAATACGTTTGTATAATCTATGAAATAACATCCGTAAAGATTTCCCAAAAATTTTAATCTATAAGAAATCAATGCTAGAAATGTGTACTATATACTTGCTTTACACTTGAGTTTTAGATGGAATAGCATTAAAAATTACGAATTTGGCTCATTTTGAGATATTGTCATTAAGATGTAATAAAAATAAGCAATATAAGCATAACTACACTTACGAAAATATATTTTGGTACACAATCGTCGTATCAAATTTGGTGACACGAGTACAAACGTCTTGTAGGTTGAGCTGTTGCTTATGATTTAACCAAAGCCCATATGTTTAAAGGATGAAACTTCAATTTGACTAGTTTATAACGTAAATTATTTTTATAATAATATTAAGGGCCTGGATATGATTCTTAACATATCTTTTCCGTTATATGGCAAATGTTTATATGTCTTCTTTTCTTGTTACAATTTTCCAAATCGATTCACAATTTGATTCCTTTGTTCATCATATTTGGATCGTGGATGGAATATCATTTTATATCATATTCAAACGACAAAAATAATTTTCAAAGGTAATGAACACAATAGTTGTATTCTACATAAAACGCTATATATAATTCAGTTGTCTGCTGTGAAACGTACACTAATGACTGTGCTTTGTCAATCTAATCACCACAATAGTTTTGTTTTTTGTGTATTTAAACTGATTACTATCAAGTGTACTGTTACATTCGGAAATATATTGAAAGAAGAACTGTTTTGTAAAATCGGAACTCAAGGCACGTCGTACACATAACTGTTTACCTAATAAGAAAAAGTTGCCAATTAGTTATCAAACTTATTGACGCGTTTACCGTTTCATAGTCTAATTCTTCTTTAAATGATAGTTGAAATTGATTGTCATACGCTTTAGATAATATCAATCTAGTCAAATAGGTCTGCGGGGTCTCTTCCGGAAGAATTGCAGTTTTTATCTGTACTTGAGTTAACATGAAAACGCCCATCTCCTAAACAACATACTGATAGCAAAAGGAATCTTGCTCTTCTTCTGAAACTCTTATACATGGCAGAATAAACGAATACGTTGGAAAAGCTGTTGCAATTTGCCAACCACATTGTAGCGAATCTGACATTGGACGGAATATCATTGATATTTGTTAAACTCATTAGAATAACCTGAATAACGTATGGTCCCCATGATATGAAATAAACAACGGTGGCAATAGTTAACAATTTGACTGCTCTCATTTCGCTCTGTCCTGAACTTCTACTTGTTCTCCAAATTGCTACCATTCGTCTAGAGTCGATTACTTTTCTCGTTACTTTGAAATTTGTGTATATGATTATACATGCTGAAATTATAGGAATATATAATGCTGTAATCACACAGAACCATTTATATTCCCAATATAGACCACAAATCATTTCATCTTTACTATACTGGTAGTAAATAAAGTTAGATTTGGTTGGCAAAGGCGCAAAAAATGTAACAACTGCTATGAACCATAGTAATATTATAGTAGAGACAACCTTTGATGGAGTTAGTAAACATCTAGATTTCAATGGACGAACGATTGCAAAGTAACGGTCTATACTTATTAAGGACAAACTCCATATAGATATTGTAACTGAAGTACCGTGGATTATACCAGCAATCTGGCACCAGACATCTCCATACGGCCAGGAACCAGTAAAGGCAGGTATGATACAAGGGAAACAGGAAATTAATCCAACTAACAGATCACTTATGCTAAGATTCAATATACAGATTCGGGTTATACGTGGAAGCTGCACTGTTTTCTGAATAACTAGAATGTTTATAATGTTGCTGAAAATTATAGAACATGATATCATAAGAACTAAACATGATTTAATGTACGTTCCTTTTTCTGTTGGCATATTTATCGGAGAAACTGTGCCGTTTGAAATGACCAAAGAAAATACGGTAAAGTTTTTATTATTTTGGCATCCTGTGAAATCGTTGCAATTATACTCCATTTAACCTGATGTCATAATCTGATCGTCCTAATTAAATCTATCTAATCACATGTATTGTCTTCTTTTATGGGTCCGTTTAGAAATCTGAAATTGAAAAAAAACCTTTTACAAGTTTGTGCTTTGATAACAAAAAATAAAAGCTGATATCATTTATGGAATATTGTGAATTCTATACTATGTTCTTTTTCAAAAATTGTCTTAACTAAAAGCAGAATGATATACAGCGTAATATACGACATGTGTTCCTTTTGAAATAGAATAATGTCTGTTGAATTTTCGATTTATTATTTAGTAATCCGATATATACAAAGGAGTAGGTCCAGTAAGACCCCTTTTTTGCCTCAAAATATAGCAGTTTTACAAAATTGTTCAAATGTAAACTTTATTCCTTTATTGGAAAGAAGAATACTTCTGCTACATCAATATAGGCTGTTTTAACAATACAATGCACATATGTCGTGTACTAGCATAATTAAGTCATGCATAAATTACTGAAATCTTCACAATGTTAGCATTTTTGTTGAATTGTAGACGGTCTGAAATGAAAAAAAAAGTAAAATCACAATAATGCTGAACTCAGAGGAAAATCTAATTAATTGGAAAGTCTATAATCACACGGCAAAATCATATGACAAAATACTTAAAAAAAACTGTCATATTCCTGACTTTAGTATATAGGTTGGTATAGGCATTTTCAAATGTAGACAATGGTGGATTAAACCTGGTTTTATAGTGCTTAACCTCTCCCTTCGATGACAGTCTTATCGAATTCCGTTATATTTGCAATGATGCGTAAACTAAACAGGCATAATAAATAAAATAGTCAAAATATGGGTACATCAGTCATCATCGTGTAACAATTTTAGAAGGAACAATTTAGCAGAACACAAAAACATCTGAAAGTGGCCGCATTTGTGTTCACTCTTAATATTGAAATATAAGTTGTATTTGATGATAATACATAACATATATAAAGGTTGAGGTGAACACGGAAACTATCTGAAAAGTGACATTTTTTGGGGCATATTTGATATTTTTTATATTTAAGCTTAAATCGGAGCGTTTTTAATGAGTGAATCAGTTAAAATCTTTCAGATAAACCATTTGAATCAACTGAATTAGACACTTTTAAGTGTTTAAACGTGTTCAAAATCTTTCGTCAGATGAATCTGAAATTTGAGGCTAATATCGACCCTTACCGGACCTACTTCTTTGAGCAGGGAAACCGTATGCTTTATATAATTTAAAATAAAGATAACAGAAGAAAACCTCAGTTCAAAGTAAAAAAACAAAAATAACGAACTCCAAAGATTATTCCAAACGAAATGTTCTTTATAAAATGGCAAAATCAAAACCTCAAAACATAAAACGAAAGGAAAACAACTGTCATATTCTTGACCTCATACAGGGATTTTCTTATATAGAATATGGTGATTTAGCTTGGCGTTATATTTAGCTAAACCCCTTAATAAAACCAGGTTAAATCCATCATTTCCTACAAAGGAATGCCTGTACTAAGTCAGGAATATAACAGTTGTTATCTCTTCGTTTGATATGTGTTAAATCACTTGATTTTGCCACTTGATTTATATTTAGAAATTGACTATGAGGGTCGGTTGAAAACAAAACTTTACGATGAAAGAGATGATTGATTTTGACCTTCCAATTGAGAAGCTGAAATCATCACTTCGTAATTTGTACGGACGCAATCACGAGTTGGTTCACTGTTGTAAAGATGATATCGGATATGTTCCTTATGTCGTAACTACAATCCCGTTCCTTTTTCACGAATGTGACCTACCGAATTATACTTTTTATCTTTATTTGTGACATTTTTACCGATAGTGTGTGTTTGTTTTGTTCACGCATCATTATCAATATTATTATATTTGACGCTACTGTCGTACAAGTGAGAGGTTAAGCGTTGTAAAACCAGGTTCGATCCACAATTTTCTCTATTTGAAAACGCCTGTACCAAGTCAGGGATATGACAGTTGTTGTCTATTTATTTTTTATGTGTTTTGTCATTTGTTTTTGCCATGTGATTAGGGACTTCCCGATTAAATTTTCCTCGGGGTTCAGTATTTTTGTGATTTTACTTTTTACACATCGTTGTCAATGAAA
This sequence comes from Mytilus trossulus, assembly GCF_036588685.1. NCBI lineage: Eukaryota > Metazoa > Mollusca > Bivalvia > Mytilida > Mytilidae > Mytilus > Mytilus trossulus. Next base: position 94,074,010 of record NC_086376.1, on the reverse strand, counting down.
TGGAATTTGACGCGGCGACTGTCATACAAGTGAGATGTTTAGCTAGCCACTAAAACAGGTTTGATCCACTGTTTTCTACATAAGAAACGGCTATATCAAGTTAGGAATATGACAGTTGTTATTCATCCGTTTGATGTGTTTGAACTTTTGATTTTGTCATTTGATTAAGAACTTTTCTTCTTGAATTTTCCACGGAGTTCAGTATTTTTGTGATTTTACTTTTACACCAAGAAGTTATTCTTAAAATATTGAATCAAGAAAAGAAAGGATTAAAATCCTCTCAAATTTTGCTATAATATGAATGAACTATTTCTTTTGAAAGTGATTCGAGGATATAAGCTAAGATCAGCTGTGATATTATAAATACGGTTTTTAGGCTACCAAACTGTATTATCTATTCAAATATTGATAACAATAGTTTTCGAAATATGTAAAAATTGTGCATCGTTATAATAGCAAAGATCCAAGCTATTTCTAATGTATCCTTCCTTTGATTCATTCCATCTTAATCAGTCTATAATAATTATATTATAGTTTTTACACAGGAAGAACATGAAGCGAAAAACATCATAATCTTCCCGTTTCTTAGTACTTTTGTGTATTTATTTGTTTTTGAAATTTTTCATATTATTTTATAATACACGGAGTTGTAATGCATATATAATAAGTAAATTTAACATAATAATAGGGTTCTAATTTACAAGAATAAAACAATAATATTGACCCTGATATCATCCCGAGACTCTGATATCGGTCCTATGCTTTAACCGAGGCCCGATAAGGGGCAAGGGATTATACCAGAGCCAATATGAAAAAGACATGTTATTATTAATTTATCACATATTTAAGTTTTGCAGAAAGGAGAACACAAATTCAATTACTTTAATTGTACTGTTTTCGCGGGTACTTATTTTTCGCGAATTGAGTATTTCAAACACGTTCGTGGATATTTATTTTCGCGATTTTATAATTATTGCCTCTTTGTTCAAAGGTTTGATTTAGATTCGCGTATATTTATTTTCGCGATAATAACCCAACCGCGAAATTCGTGAAAATAAATGCTCTGCGAAAATGAGTACAATTACCAACAACAATTTAACGAAGCATAAGAGGTAAAATCTTAAATCATTTAATATCAGGATTATGATTCAGAGAAGGCAGAATAATTTAAATCAGGATTCCGATTCAGAGAAGACAGAGGCACTTGATATTAGGGTTCTGATTCAAGGAAAGCAAAGCCATTTAATATCAGGATTCTAATTCAGAGAAGCAGAAGAGAAGTTTATCTCAGGATGATGATTCGAAGAAGGCGGAATAGTTTAAATCAGGATTCCGATTCGGAGAAGACAGAGGCATTTTATATCAGGGTAATGATTCAGGGAAAGCAAAATCATTTGATATCCATGTTCTGATTCAGAAAAATCAGAATCATGTCATATAAGGATTCTGATTCAGAGAAGCAGACACATTTAGTATCAGGATTCAGATTCAGAAAAGGCAATATGATTTTAAACTTGTTTTATAATACACGGACTTGCAATGCATATATAATAATAAATTTAACATAATAATCGATTTTTAAGTAACGTTGTTAAAATAACAATGTAAAAAATATTATCATGGCATTATGAAAAAGACATTGTTAGAACAAAAACAATATACAATGGTAGACAGAAGAATATGGTGTACACGATTATATTTAGTAAACTATAGCTAATGTATCATAAGTATGGTTAACATGGCATGGCACATATCTAAATAGACAGAAACTTACCAAAAGATAACTGATGTATCATGATTTTCTCTAGGTTTTGGTTAAAATGGTAGAGTAAATATATGAATAGGTGTCTGCTTACCAAAATATAAATCATATATCATAAACATCTCCGAGATTTTGTTACAACGCCATGATTTATATATGAATAGATGACAGTTTACCTCAAAATAGCTGATGTATCAGATAAATCTCCGGGCTTTTGTTAAAATGCGATGAACTCTATATACTAGTAAATACTAGGAGTAGTTGTCAGTTTATCTCAAGATAGTTGATGTTTCATAAATATCTTTGGGTTTTGGTTTAGATATTATGAGAAATATATAAATAAGCGACCGCTTACCCCAAATTAGCTCATGCAGCATATACATCTCCGGCTTTTTGTTACAATTCCATGACTTTTGTATAAATATTTGTCATGACAAGGCATATATATTTAAATGTATGTATGCAGTGTTTGCCCTCATGAAATTGAATGCTAAATTAACCTCATTAAATTTTTTCTCTCACTCAAACAGCTCATACTTTCATAAAAGTATACAACTGTGTCTTAAGCAGCTGTTCTGTTAATATAACATCATCGCCAATATTGTCACAGGGTTCAACATCCAATTAAAAAATCCCTGATATTATTGTCAATAATATACCAGTTATTGTAAGATATTTGATAAGGACACAATGAGAAAATGAACATTGTAAAATATATGGTCAATAAATGATTCTCAACAATTTTAATATTGTTTGAACAAAACATCAATATCTCATTCTACGAAATAATTACAACAGAAAAAAATCTTAGTATGAGTTATCGTTAAGGTCATATGATCAACTTTAAGACATGTGCTCATTTTATTTACAGCTTTATTGTCGTATAACATATATCTCCTTTTATTCATAGTCATTCACCTACAGTAGAAAGGGAGCCTTTTTTACTGCGCGTGCAAAATCTGACTAAATAGATAGGAATTCAAATTTAAAAGATTTACCATCAAGTTTCCCAATGTAATAGGCACTTGGAGTAGGTTTAACCCTCGTTATGTAAATAAAAGGAAAAGACCTTGATCAGAGGACAATAAATTGCATCATTTTTTTTTAATTTCTATCAGCAATTGTCATACCTTCAACTGACATAACTGATAAAACATATTGTTAACTGACATAATAAATGATGCGAACTAAACGAGTCTAAGGTATTTGAGCATTTATCTTGAATGCACATGGGACAGCTATCTATTGACACATAGTGATTAAAATAACAAACATGCCATGTATATGAGAAGAGCTGTAGGATTTAGGTCATGAAGACAACCCAAAGACAAAAATGATTTCAAATATTGGAAGAAACAATATATGACAATTGCAAAACAAATAAAAGCAACAGTAGTATACCGCTGTTCAAAATTAAATAATCGATGGAGACATCAAGAAATCCGGGATATAAACTAAAACTGAGGGAAACACATTTTACTTAACAACATCGTGCAAAAGCAAAAACAATTTAAAATCTTTACTGCTAAGAATAAGAAAAGAAATAATGTGTCGGTCTGATAACACGAATCGGATATGTTCATTAAATTGTACTACTTGTATGGATAAACACTTTTGTCTCAAAGATTCAATTTGTTTTTAATTAATAAAAACAATACATTTTCCTTCAGTTTAATAATGTTGTTTACAATTGACATATCACAGTTCTGTATATAAATTATTTTAGAGATAGATAAATAGAATACACTAAATAAACTTTGTATTTCAATTTTTTTATAGACAGATCAATAGAATACTCTAAACAAACTCTTGTTTAATGACAAATGTCTTTTAAGGGATTAAAATACGTTATAATTGTTATGATTACTTCCCTATAAAATGAAAAGTATGCATTACCGTCGGGAAGATTGAGGCAGTCGTTTAATGAAAGCATCACGCAGGGTTTCCCTCGGATGTTTGTCAAATAATTTGACCCGCAAGTTATTTGCTGAAAGATCGTGCAGCCCTACAGCTGTATTGAATGTAGTATCATTTTACTTTAAAACAAAAGCATTAATACAAGGACATAGCAAATTTCGTGTGAACATTCTACTTGTTCTGGTTTTAGTATATAATAAAATTGAGAATGGAAATGGGGAATGTATCAAAGAGACAACATCCCGACCATAGAAAAAACAACAGCAGAAGGTCACCAACAGATCTTCAAGGTAACGAGAAATTACCGCACCCGGAGACGTCCTGCAGCTGGCCCCTAAACAAAAATATACTAGTTCAGTGATAATGAACGCCATACTAATTTCCAAATTGTACACAAGAAACTTATATTAAAATAATACAAGACTTACAAGGACCAGAGGCTCCTGATTTGGGACAGGCGCAAAAGTGCGGCGGGGTTAAACATGTTTATGAGATATCAACCCTCCCCCTGACTTTTTTATAATCCTGTTATCGTTGATAAAACAGGATAAAAGATTTATGACTTAAAAGTATGTACACCAGACGCGCGTCTCGTCTTCAAAAGTGACGCTTGGATAAACGAAGTGAAAAAAAACCAGACCAAGTTGAAGAACATTGAGGACCAAAGATTCCGAAAGGTTTTGATAAATACAGCCAATTTAATTTATTCCTGTGGTAGATATCCTTCGTTTTTCAAACAATTAGAAGTATTTTTAGAAAGTAATTTATAGACATGACTATATAAATGATTTCAAGCCATCGCGATAGGTTGACTACTAGGCAGGTGAAATTTGTGTTTTTAATCGTCATTGGTTGTTTGAGTTCACTACAGTACAAAAAGAAATCGTCACTGATTGTAAAGTTTATGTGATATTTATTTGTCTTTTCGTTCGAACCTATTATATCTTAATATTACATCGTTGACTTTCAAATAATTATGGTCATCGTTTTTCAAAGTGTTACCAGGCTTATAGTTTGATACACTAGACGTAAATTTCGTTAGTCCTATCAGTGACCTGCAGCAGCACAAAATGTTAGAAAGTCAAACAAGTATAAAGTTGAAGAGCATTGGCAAGGGTCATTCTACAAGAGCATTTCTATATAGAAAACACCAAGAATTTGATATTACCGTATGTCCATCATACAATATGTGGCAAGTACAAGATTAGACACCTTATGATAATGTAAGAATCGAAATTTTCTTGTTTTATTCAGAAGTACAGCATTGAACGCAGGATATTTTAAATGACGCATAAACAAATATATACTAGTTCAGTGATAATGAACATCATACTAATTTCCAAATTTCCAATCGCTTCGTGATAAAAATGCTCGCGTTTTCAAAACTTTTAAAACCAATTATAAAATTAGATCCTTTTACTTCTGATAAATAATTTTTTTAATACGACAAACATGACATAATGGGTAAAATCAGCTAGGGTGTTCGTGCTTGTCTATCAAAACGGTTTAACGGAAAGCACTTTTAGTCATAGATGTTGCATTTATTTGAAAATAAAGATAGAACTTTCGAATTACCTCTGCCAATCACAATTGCAGAATCATATGTATTGCAAATTTACAAAAAAAATAACAAAAAAAGGTCAAAAGTAAAATCACAAAAATACTGAACTTAGTGGAAAATCAATTCGGAAAGTTCATAATCACATGGCAAAATCAAATAACGAAACACATCAAAAACGAATGGACAAGAACTGTCATATTCCTGACTGTGTAAAGACATTTTCAAATGTAGAAAATGGTGGATTAAACCTGGTTTTATAGCGCTAACCCTCTCACTTTGAGGAAACGATTAGAAAAAAAATCAAGCATTTCCAGAACAAATTAGTTATGACATGTTGTACTTTTAGTAAAATTAAGATACAAAAACAAATGTATTCTTTTAGTCCAGTGTAAAAACATTTTAGAATTTTACTATTAAGATTGAAAATTATAATGCGTTGTTGACAAGAATTATGTAATTAAAAAAGTAATCTCAGACACGTCATATACTTTCCTGGAAAAAGAACAGTAATTGCATTGGTGTCTGATGTACCAATATTAAGTAATTTCAATTAAATATGGTATTATCATACGTGTATCATACACGCCTTACACTAGTACTACTTTGGTTATATATAATTGAAGTCATAAAATTCGTAAATCCCTTACAGCATTGTAAAATAAAACTTCGAACACTGATGACATTTAAGAGATAAAATGATACCACCACATAGTTAAAGAAGTAATATTTCTAATTCCTACTTCATTTGATATGTATGTAATGAAATTATATCTTACAACGCATCGATATGGTATTAAATTAAATTGATATCAAGGTATACCTTAAAGGATATTGTGTCGAATGAGAAAATCACGTTTCTCCGTAGGTAAATCAATAATACTAAAGAAGACCTGTACCAAGTCAGAAATATGACATTTGGGATCAATTCGCTTGATGTGTTTGAGCTTTTGATGCTGTCATTTGGGACTTTCCGTTTTGAAATTTCCTAGGAGTTCAGTATTTTTGTCATTTCACTTTTTAAACTGTTCAACGCAACTCATTTGCAGAAGGGTTTCATTATTTTTTGTGTTATTGTTGTGCCGTGGTTTCTCATAAATTTCTAGTCTTGTTATTGCGGTGTGTTGTCACATTTATTTTGCTTTAACTTTAAAACTATTTTGGTCCAGAACATACTTGATTATGATTGTACAATACTATTCACTGATTATTTATGAAATTTACTTAAGCTGTTTCTACTCCCAGTACGACTTTAGTGGATATGAGTAAAGCAATGTGCATATCAAAAACGAATAATACATGCGACGTTTCATTCACGGGTTTATGTAAAACGTCTTGTGCGATTTCCCTTTCTTTTTATGTTTTCAATTCATGGTCGATCGAATGATTTGAAACATGAACCGTGAGATGTCCTTGTCCGCATTTTTTCTGCTGACGTCTTTTATGTGTTTTGAGATTTATTTCATTATTCGAGTCCCTAATGATTTACTCAAACAACAGAGAACCCATTAAATAAAAAAGTATGGTCGCTAACCCTTTCTGTGTTTCCTATCGGAAACCTGTTTTTACTATCAATCAAGCATCCAATTAAAATCATTACAGACGACAATGGTACACTCAATTAACATGATTCACTCTAGTCAACATTATACAAAATTATCATGTATTAGTCGGAAGTGAAGGAAAGTGTTTTATATTTTCATATTAAGGTGTGTGTATGAAAAAGACAGGAACATTAATGAAAATCGTTTTCTTTTCTAAGAACAACATTCTAAAGATCAATATGCTGGCTTTAAAAAAAAACACGTCTAAATACAATTTCCAAAGCTCTTAATCGTCCGGGTCTAGACAGGCAGTGAATAAATTTCACAGACTACATCAAACATCTGTCATGTACATAAGATACGACAATGTTAAGAAATAACTTAAGCGGTGAAAACTATTAACGCACTTCCTGACTTCGGTCAGGCGTAGGAATATATAACGGCGGTGCATTGTCAGGCAGTTCGCTAGAAAGTTTTCTTTGTATTTAGATTTTTCTTTCTTGATTTAGTTTGCTAGAATGTATAGAAAATATAATGTTTTTAAAGAACTATATATATATACTTTGTCTCAAATTTAGCACAACAATGTCAGAGTGATTGGAACCCCTGAATGTGAGACATAGTGGGAACACCGCCTTACAGAACGATATATATATACATAATTTGTCTCAGATTTAGTGCAACAATGTTAGGTCAACAAATTTGCTCTCAAAATTATTTTATTTCTCTCAACGTGATTCGAAACCCTTGATCTGAGACATAGTGGGAACAACGCCTGCATTTTGTCCAGCACCTTAGATGTTTCAAATATCTAGGCTAAAAAATATAACGTTTAGTATATCCTGCCAATCGGCTGTTTTATGTCTGTCGTTAAGGATGATCATTATAAATAGGCCATGACAATAAACTCATCATAGATACCAGGACTAAATTTTGTATATACGCCAGATGAGCGAAGTATTGACAGTTGGTAAGACTGCATATGGCTCGAAAAAAAACTTGAAGGTGTTTTTTTAACTAAAACGACAACCATTATTTAATGCCATCTGAACTATTGATAGTTGATTTCAGTTAGATGATAACAAAGAAAACTATTAATCAAATCGTTTTTTATCTTAAAAGAATGGAACCTTTGATATTCCCATCGATTAAGTTGTCCCGTCTCACTACTGTCGCTGGTCCTTTTACTCAATAAAAATAACCACCCAGTTGTAAATTGCAAAGATTAAAACCATTATAAAGACTGAGAGAATGACGATATAAAAGTTACGACAAATTAAACATTTCCACGGTCCTCCAAAGCTTATAATTTAGTGCGACAGACAAGTGTTTTTTGTTTGTTAACATACGACTCATCAGTGTTCCTCGAATGTATGACACTGGTAATCCATAAAATACCAACAGAACCATGATAGCGTCATTTAAACTTTAATTTCCGGAAAAAGTATTATCTTTCAATCCATTAAGATTAAATGTCTTATTTTAATGTGGAAAAATCAAAAGCTGCACTTGCGGTTATAACTTGACGTTATATTGACAGACTACCTTGAGTGTATAGTTTTAACTTCTACTACAAGGTATCTCATAGCTTTCAGTTGGTACGATGATTAAAGTTATTCCTTCGAAAGTTATAATTTGGTCAATTGTCATTTTATATTTATGTCACAGATGACCACGAATATATTCCAAATGAAGTTGGCACAAGCCAGTCCTTATGTATTCTACTGTTTGGTCACCGAATACAAAATGTAAAATACCAAAATTACCTAACTCCAAGAAAAATTGAAATCAGAATGTTCATCATCAAATTACAAAACCAAAATCTCAAACTCATCAAATGACCTGATAACTACTGTAATATTCCTGACTTGGAACAGGCTCCTTCCTATGTAGAACAAAATAGTGGATCAAACCTGGACACAACTGGCCACTCTTTCACCTGTACGACCGCCGCAAAAGTGCCCATTAAATTGACAACTAAGCAATGACATTTACTTTGCATGAACAACACGAGAGTGTTACTAGAAGAGCAGGACCTGCTTTCTCATTAGGAGTTATAAAGGCGAGCACCTGCTTTTAATGGAGTTTTATTTGCTATTCTTTAGTTTTTCTATATTGTGTTTTCAGATTGTTTTGCCAGAATTCGGTACAAGTAAACTTACAATTCATCAGTTGAGTACAGATATAGCAGAAGTGAGGTAAATTGTCATATCGGCTATCTTCAAATTTCAGTGGAGTAGGTATTCACTTTTACATAATGAATTTAAATTTTCAAATTGTGTAAATGCTATATGAAAATAAATTCTTGGAAATATTGAATATGACTTGTTTTCTGGGTTTTCCATGTTATTTTTACACATAATTGACATTAATAAATCAGCATGAATGCAGTTAAAAAAAATATTACAATGTTTACAAAGAGAGCGAGTCCATGCAGGTTTATTGTCCTAATTACCACAGCGGAAACATGTGATATGCTAAAACAAGTTGTATTTAATCAAAGCAACCAATATTGTCAGAAATAAATACGATTTTTTTTAACATATGAATAGCATATTTGTGTCGGAATGCAGAAAGAGATGTTGTGCTTTAAATAACATTTTAATTAAATCAACATTATGAAGAAAATAAGAATTGTGATTCTGACCTTTAAATGTATCCTAATGGGACATTTCTTAAGTATTATATAATACTAAATGATTTCTTTTTTGTACTGTTCAACTTTACAGTAATAAAGATTTTCGGCGTTTTAATATAATACATAAAATGTTTTCGTAAGTTTTGAGCTTTTAGAAAACACAACTTAAATATAAATGTTAACAAAATTTAATATGAGAGTTTTTTTATTTCTACGAAATCTATCTGTCGCAAATTTTGCAAATATGAAGTCATCGCAAAGAATAAGAAATAAAACAGAACTCAATGTTCTTGTTCTCACCGCTCTGTTGGCTTAAGTTATACATGTGCGCATATGTACGTTACATACATCTGTATGTAAATAATACCCATGTGGGTTGTTTTATATAATAAAAAAGTAAAATAACAAGCAAACCGAAGTACGAGGGAAATTCTAAACATTAAGTCCCTTATCAAATGGAAAAATCAAAAAGATCAAACACTCCAAACAAAAGGATAACAACTCATTTTCCTGACTTGGTACAGGCATTTTCATGTAGAAAATGGTTTGGTGATAAGTACAAATATTTCGTTTGACTGTAATAAAGAAAAAGTATTGCAATTGGATATTACCTTCTTATTTGATGAAGTCGCTCACAGAGTTTGAAAATTAAATACAAACTATATAAACTTATTATTGTTACCGCTAATTTGAAAACACCATGTGGATTCATGTGGATAGTTGGTTCCATTACAATCTTATTTCATATCTTTATTTTTCATACCTTAAAATCAAAATTAGGTAAACATTGCAGTTCAATTACATGACGACAATCAATTGCCCATCTTCTATTTTGCACTATGTACTCTATACTTTTATGTAGATTAATTGAACAGTTTATAGTTATAACTAACATGAACAAGAACTACGAGTTATGATCAAATGTACTATCAAAAGTTAAGCCAGAAACTTTGCAGAACTATTTCTTAGTCACATTTTAAGTGCAAACTTGTGTACGGACGCCATCACGAGTAGGTTGACTCTTTTAAAATACCTGTTTCACAGATGACAAATGATATATTCTAATTATCGTAACAACAATCCCGTCTTTTCTCCTTTGAATGTGACATACCGAGTTAGACTTGTTACAAAATTTGCACTTTCATCACGAACTCGACAGGTTTACACAATTGGGGCAGTTTATGATATACTATTGGAGCATCTGAGATCAACCCCAGTGGTTAGTGGGTTCGTGTTGCTCAGTAATCAGTTTTCTATGACAAGGTTTAAAGACTGTTGTTTGTCTTTGGATGCTTTTACTGTTTTTTGCCATAAAATGTATTCTTGTCAGTCCGTTTCTGCTTGTGAGTTTAAATATCCCTTTTGTATCTCCCTTCTCTCTTTTTGAATACAAGCTATTTTCGTCAGTTGTTGTAGACTAGTTTCGATGTCATTTTTAATGACTTCTTTTCCTCCGTGAAAACAATATTTTCAGTGCTTATTTTTCTGCATCGCAGTTTAAATGAAAAAATAAAAATCACTTAATTTCCAAGACAAGTCGGGCAAAAACAATATCATATCAACTATTGATTGATAGCTCAGCAAATATTTATCCGTCTATCAATGCCGATAACTTTGAAATCATAAGAATACGCATATTTAAGCTACAAGTTGGTATACTATCATTAAAATCCAGAGAGTAGGTTTCTTTCAATAAAAAAAACCTTTTACTTCGTTGTCAATATAATGAAATATGACGAGACTGTCATTCCCGTGAGAGATTTAACTAGCTAAAGAACAGGTTTATACCACTGTCCCAGGTTAGGGGAGGGTTGGGATCCCGCTAACATGTTTAACCCCGCCACATTATTTATGTATGTGCCTGTCCCAAGTCAGGAGCCTGTAATTCAGTGGTTGTCGTTTGTTTATGTGTTACATATTTGTTTTTCGTTCATTTTTTTTTACATAAATAAGGCCGTTAGTTTTCTCGCTTGAATTGTTTTACATTGTCTTATTGGGGCCTTTTATAGCTGACTTTATGCGGTATGGGCTTTGCTCATTGTTGAAGGCCGTACAGTGACCTATAATTGTTAATGTTTGTGTCATTTTGGTCTTTTGTGGATAGTTGTCTCATTGGCAATCATACCACATCTTCTTTTTTATATATTAATCCACTATATTTTACATAAGAAAATGCCTGTACCAAGTCAGGAATATAACAGTTTCTTATACATTTGTTTGATGTGTGTGAGCTTTTGATTTCGTCATTTCATTAGGACTTTCCTTTTTGTATTTTCCTCGGAGTTGCAGTATTTTTGTAATTTTGCTTTTTAAAAGAACTTAACGACTGACTTTTCAAATGGATCTTAAATATAGTTACCTTCATAAAAACTTCATTAGTGTGTGTTATATAGAGCAGTTAGTATTCAGCAGTTGAACTTTTTAGTCTGCCCTTTTTTATGTTTAGAGCTTTCTAAAAATTCCTTAGTTTGTAATCCGAATTCATTTTCTCTTAATCGATTAGTGGTATACTAATGTTGCCTTTATTTATAACGCATTGAGATCTCTGAATCTAGTGTTTATACGTACGATAATTGTTTTTAAATTAAAACATAGCAAAATTCGTTTTGTAATACATTTGAGATGACTTATGCTTCAAAATCTTGTCAATAGTATGTACTTATATTTTGATATTGTACGACTTTACAAACAATCCATTAAATTCATATCAAATTTGAAATTGTTTAGTTTGGGCGATTATGAATTATTTGTCTTTACCCATGATCAAGTCGACCTTAACAGTAAATTACTCATAAATTGGGACTTATATGTCTTTTGTTATTGTTGATTGCTGTCTGTTATATTTATCTTTCTGTGTTGTTGCTTTTTTCTAACCGTTAATAACAGGATGTGTCATAAAGACTAGATGGTTGTGTGTTTTTGTTACATTTTTACAGATACATTTTGTTCTGTTTAATGGTCAGAGAAGGTTATTTGTTTCCGTGCAGACATAATAGTGATGTAATATTATGTTTCCCAATTAGCTATTCATTTTTATTGCCTATGGTTGTGTAATGTCAAAAGTAGTATATGATTGTCATATCTATTAGCTGTTGGCACAACCGAAAAAGATTTATTTTCAAAAATATCAGATATAAAGCACCAACTGACAGTTAATCATTATAAAGCAATATATATAATGATCTAAATATAATGCAAAGATTATAAAGGCCTAAAACTAAAGCGATTACTCCTTTCATCATCAATGAATAATACTTAATCTTCAAGGGAAATATAGATAATTAATTTATGTAATTAAGCTTATTGAAATAAAATCAAGAGTATTAGTACTATCACACTCATATGAAAAAAAAAATAACAAACAATCCGAACCCCAATGCAAATAGGGGGACCGATGGAAACTGATAGTTAAAATCAAAACTTTGACTTTATAAATAAACAGAACACGAATATAAAAAAGCTGCCATTTCCTAACTTAAGAAAGAAATTGAACGAAGAAAATGGTCAGTTAAACCTGCTTTAATATGTTGAAAAACCTGTCACTTGTATGGGAGATTTTAATAGCTCCGTTATATTCACAAAATTGGGTAAGAAACCAACAGAGACAAAAGATGTGAAAATTAATCAGCAACCATCATTGTGTAAAATATCACGCAGACAAACAACGCAACTGTATTTGCGTACAAAATGTTTTGTAGTTTTAATTAACATGAAATATCCTGTGTTTAAAACTAAATCCGAAATCTTCCAAATATAAGGCTAAAACAAGGGCAAGCCTTAAATATTCACAGTTTGACATATATTTTAAAGCATGTTTGACAGTTCGGACTCGAAATGATATAAATAAAAATGGAAGTTCATTTGTGTTGGCCTTCAATCCGGAAGGTTTTATCGGCGACGAAATTTATGTCATGATGCATGATTAATAAAAGACTATGACTATTTTCAGTCAAAGACGTACTCGAAGACATTGTTACATAGGTTTTTTTAAGACGTATAAGGTTTTATGATTATCAAATGGGTAATGTCACTAACCATCGGATACTGTCTTTTGTTTCCCGGAAAACAAAAACAAATTTGTATAATAAGACGACAAATATACCTAATTAAATTGGCTACGAATTACTAATATATCTTTAATCCTGTCTAGACAAATAACTTTTCACAATTGTCCAAACATATATAAGGTCCAAGAAATATTTGATAAAAATAATCAGTCGGAAGACTATGCGACAAAATAAAACAATAATTCTAGAAAACAATTCCCGGGAAAACACCTTAAATTCAATCAAACAAATGTACGGCACTCTATAAAAATACTAAAACTTCAGCATAAACTGAAAAAGTTAAGAGCACACATGAACAGAACCGCAAAGAAAATATTGATCAATAACAAAAGCGAAAACAACACAATGAAAGGTAATTACAAACTTTGAAAACGAGACCTACATTGAACACATATAATTTGCTTTTCAACTTGGTAATTATATTACTATAGGTTTAGAGATTTCAGTAATCTTTACTATTGCACTGACAATACATACCATTAATACAGTCATTTTCTGTCAATTATTGTTGATAGAATATATTTTCTAGCTCAGTTTTTTTTTATCAACTATTAATTGAAATCTTATTTCCATGCTCTTCAACTTCTTATTAATTTTTCTTGCTAAGTATTTTTATTCGCGGCACTTCTGAGTTTTATGTGGACACAAATCTCGTTTGGTGTTATAAAGCCTGATATTTTTGATAATTTGAGTGTGTATGTTTTAAATGATTTAATCTTGTACTGACAAAACATTAAAAGACGAATTTATCAACAATTTTTTCGTGTTTAATTTGGCCTTTTTACCTTTTTTTTATTTATTTGAGCGCCACTGTTGAATCCAATGACGACAAAACGCTTATCTTGTGTAACAAATTATATATTAGAAAAGAAGTGGTATGATTGCCGATGATACAACTCTCCACAAGAAACAAAAATGACACAGATATTAACAAATATGCCTGGTATCTATGATGAATTCTTATATTAAATTGATATTAATATTAAATATGATAAGAGATAATTAAATTATATAGATATCATAAGTAATGTGGCTTTCAAATTACCAATTGGAAATGAAGTTATAAAAGAACAGATTCGGTTGAAAACAAAATCACAAAAATACTGAACTCCGAGGAAAGTTCAAAATAGAAACTCAAGTATTGGCTTTTGCCTATATGCATTTATAAGGAAACATGCTACAGAAACAGTCTTACCTTCATGTATCCTCAACTTGATGCCAATTGATTTGGAATATGAAAATTCAATAACTACTAAGGGAATACGTTAGCCTTCAATTAGTTGACAGACTTAGTATAGGCTTCCGGAGAAATCCGGAACCTGATAACATACTTAGTATCAATATTATCTGATTAACACAAAATCTGTGATAATACATATAAAATGAATTTTACTTGACAGAAACATCTCATAAATCAAACAAAAAGCATGGAATGAATGTTCAACAACTTGAAGGTCTCTAGAAACACAACTATTTAAAACTATTCTGAACATGAAATGCTTACCTCTGAGAGTGTTGCTAACGTTGACGACCGTTGGGATAAGCATGCATACATAAACAAACACACATAATAACTTAAAGAGTGGGCAAAAAATACCAAAGGGACATTCAAACTCTTGAATCGAAAATAAACTGAAAACGCCATGTCTGAAAAAAAAAAGACAAACAGACAAATGATAGGACACAAAATACAATATAGAAAATAAAGACTTAGCAACACGAACCCCACCAAAAATTGGGGGTGATTTCAGGTGCTCTGGAAGGGTACGAAAATCCTGCTTGCTATGTGGCACCCGTCGTGTTTCTCGTTTTAGTACAAAAACATTAATAAGTCTAATTAGGAAGGTCACATTCGTAAAAAGGAAACGGAATTGTAGTTATAACATGCAAACATACCCACTAAGGTATCAGTTAGAAAAAATAATAAGAAAGCACAAAAAGTGAAACAGAAATAAGGCTAAGGGTCCATAAGAACAAATAGCATTCACAACATGTATTGAAAAAAATTAAAACCACAAAAATACTGAACTCCGAGGAAAGTAATCAAAGGATTATAATTTACTACGCCAGACACGCGTTTCGTCTACATAATACTCATCAGTGACGTTCATATCAAAATAGTAATAAAGCCAAAACAAGTACAAAGTTGAAGAGTATTGAGGATTCAAAATTCCAAAAAGTTGTGCCAAATACGGTTAAGGTTATCTATGCCTGGGATAAACAATATAATTGAATAGATTTTTGTGATGAAAATAATTGTTAATTGGTCTTGCAACAAAATACCATAATTTATAACAAAACACCTTTTCACAATTAAATTAGTTTTAAGTTTTTGATGGAATTTTTATTGTTACTTATCTGACATAGTCAGATAAAACACAAATTAATTGAGGTATTGATTAAGAGTCACGTATGTAATTATTAACTTAAATTTCAAATTAAGATATATTAGATCTCATAGAATTTCTAATAAGAAAATAGATGAATAAAATACTAATTATACTTTTCTTACCTTGATCTGTTTGTTCTGCTATATATAAAATCAAATTACATTTTATGAAAAGACTATGTAAATTAGCAAATACCAAAAACAACAATACGATTTCCTAATAAATCCAGATATTTGCGACTGCGCAACAAGACAAGAAAGTCATGTACATCTTTATCGGACCAGTGGAGTTACATAATTAAACAAGAATTTTCTAATCACAGTCGCCTCCGTAGTTTTGTAAGAATTTAAAATTTGTAAACAATCGTCTTATTCCAATAAAATTACTAGAAAGCTCGACTTCCTGTATTCTAGGAAACTCTATTGTTTTCAAGAGTCTAGATTCCAATTACAGCGTGATGTCGTATAATCTGCTGTTTTGTTCATTGATATATTTATATTATAACGACAAGCACGATTACAAAGCAAGAGTTCATTGTTAATGGATATGTCCGATAGGTATGTGCATCAATGTAAATAACGAGGTATAACTATAATTACTAGCGTCTTTGGACTGCTTATTAAAAATGTTCCATTATATTCAGCCAATAATCACACAAGATGGGCACGTAATAGTTAAACGTTATTAAGGTACCAAGCTTTAAATTTGATAAGCCAGGCGCGTGTTTCGTTTACATTAGACTCATACGTGACGCTCAGATTAAAATAGTTATAAAGATAAAAGAGGGACGAAAGATACCAGAGGGACAGTCAAACTCATAAATCGACAATAAACTGACAACGCCATGTTGTACAAAGTTTGATAGCTTGGGGTATCCACAATTCCAAAAAAAGTTGTGCCAAAAACGGCTCAGGTAATCTATGCCTGGGATAAGAAAATCCTAAGCATTTCTAAAAATTCATAATTCTGTAAACAGGATATTTAGATAAAAAATTTAACCATATAATTGATATGCATGTCAACACCGAAGTACTGACTACTGGGCTGGTGATACATAGGGGAAGAAAAGTCCACAAGCAGACAGTTATCGAAGGTACCAGCCTTATAATTAAGTACGCCAGACGTGCGTTTCGTCTACATAAAAAAAATAATTAAAACAAATTCTTTTGCTTTTGTTGGCAAAGCATACAAAAAAGTTAGTCTTAAGTTTTCCAATTTAGAAATTGACAATGGGAGTTTTCCATTTTTTATGTAGTAACACTCTAGCAGCGCCTGCATACAGAGTATGTATCTCCCAATTGAAACGATATTCACGGGTTTGTATTTCCTATCATGATTTCCTTGATATAGGGTTGTTGATCACAAGGATGTTAATTGGAAGGTGTAATAGCATAGGCAACACGACATGTTTCATATGTAGAGCAGTATCTGCCTACCCTGCATGAGCATCCGAGATCATACCCAGTTTTTGGTGGGATAAATGTTGCTTAGTCATTAGTTTTCTATGTTGTCTCTTGTGCACTATTATGTGTCTGTTTGTCTTTTTTTATTTGTTAGCCATGTCGTTGTCAGTTTGTTTTCGATCCATGAGTGGATGACATGACTGTCCTAATGGTATATTTCGATCCCTCTTTCATGTGTTTACCGTTAACGTTATCGTTTTTTTTTATAGTTTTTAGACATAAAGCATTTATTAATCGAATAAAGAATGTATTCTAATGCAGATACTAGTACCTAGAAGAGGGTCGATTTTTTTTTTCAATTCCACTAAGCCAACAGCGCCCAACAATATCTTGCCAACAAAACATGACCTCAAAATCTTTAAGCTTTTATGTTGAATGAAATTGTATAACAACCTTGATTTAACTGACGATGAAAGGTACCACTCCCCTAACGAAAGCGATATCTTAATGCAGCGTTGGTCGTAGTAAAATCTGAAAATACGTCACTACACAACAAAGACAGCAAAGAAGTAAGGATCAGCTGTTGCTGAAACATACACATGTATTCGCTGTTATTCCTAGAAACAAAGTCATCTATTTCAACTAAAGTACAAACCGTGAGCAATTTCGGAAACAAATGGATATCATTTTAAAATTAAGAAAGAGTGTAAAATTTCTAAGTAAACGTCAATATTCGAAACAACAAGATATTGAAACCGTATTTACCGTGTTCAGTATTAAAAAACAACATTGGAGAATTGAATAAACAAACTGCATCGATCATAGTAATTACCTGTCGAAACATAGTGCTAAAATAATAAAGAAGTAAAGTAATGAATATTTAAAATACAAGACAAGAGTTGGGTATAAAATAATATACGAAAACATTTTCTTAATTTGTATATAACAAAATGTCTGTATGGTATTCAAAACTATGAGAGTTCCTGGGCCATGGTAGATAGGAACTACTAATACCTTAAGTAAAATTAGGCGATAAATATAATCTGACTGCTTGCAGTTGTGAGCTTCTTCTGGATTTGTGTATGCCTCTTTAAATGGAAACCCAATAAAGTTGTAGATTGAAGTGGTTCTTTGTAGAAAGAATATCCAGGTGAAATCCTGAAAATCGTACCATGTTTGATGAAATATCTTTTTTTTGAACTTAAGCATGTTAAGTGAAAAGAAATGAAATGAGTATGTAACTTTGTCGATTTTGAAGAGACGTTAGATACTTTTCATCATCAGACGGTTTGGGATAGTATGCAATTATATATCATATATGTTAACATATGGTTAAAGGTAAAAGCAGTGATAACATGAGAACACCCCAAGTTGTTGATGGGGTTTGTGTTGCTTTGTCTTTGGTTTTCTATGTTTTGACTTGTGTAATATTATTTGTCTGTTTGTCTTTTTCTTGTTTAGCCATGGCGTTGTCAGTTTATTTCCGATATATGATTTTCACTGTCCCTCTGATATCTTTCGCCTCTCTGATATCTTTTGCCCCTCTTGTGTGTTTTCTCTTATATTTGAGTGTAAATTCACATTGCGATAAGACGTGTCACGGTACTTGTCTATCCCAAATTCATGTATTTGGTTTTGATGTTATATTTGTTATTCTCGTGGGATTTTGTCTGATGCTTGGTCCGTTTCTGTGTGTGTGATATTTTAGTGTTGTGTCGTTGTTCTCCTCTTATATTTTATGCGTTTTCCTCGGTTTTAGTTTGTTACCCCGATTTTATTTTTTAACATGGATTTATGAGTTTTGAACAGCAGTATACTACTGTTGCCTTTATTTATCGATGTGTAAATCTGGTAAATCGCTATGGAAAAATCAAAGCAAGGTGGAAAACAAAAACCGAGGGAACTTCAAAAAGATTGAGAGCAGTTGCGTTGACCGGATAAGCATATTCTGATTAACTGATAGATTGTACGCGTATTCTGATATGTACGTAAAACTACTAGTATCATAATACACAGCTACTTTATTACAAGTCATCTTGATATACAGTGCTGAAGATGCATATCAAATGTACATATGTTGTTTTTAAACTGTATCAACGAATGAGGAATTTCATATATATGGATTTATCACACTGCGGGTATATTATCACGTTGTGATTGGTTAAACACTGTCACGTGGTGGTCCCTATGAATGCGCAGTCGGGAAGTAGATTTTATAGGGGTGCATGCCTACTCGTCTATTGTTAATGGTGACGTCATTTATTGATGTTGTTGTATTTCATTGTTTGTTTTTCTTCAAAACGCAGAAGAAAAAAGTCCTCCGTGCGATAAATTCGTTATACGGTTCACTACTAATCCCCCTTCGAATCTAGAGGGTTACTTAAATCCATACAGGACTCGGAATACGACCTCACTCCCGAGTTTTACTAACCCTCTATGGATCCGTAAGGGAGGGGGCAGCAGCAAACCAGATAACTTATAATATGAATTTCATATGAGGCAGATAAAGACACCGATATTCAAATATCATCAATCGATTCAGGAAACATCAAGCATCACAAAAAAAACCACTACAGGAATCAGAATCGCATTCAAAGAAATCAAAATATGCCATCAAATTTAAAAAAAGTGTTTAATGTGCAGTTTCTGCCAATTTGAAATTTATTCTATTCCAATCAAAATAATTACGTGATAATAAATCATATATTGATCAAAAAGTTTGAAAAAGTAATAGATATCTGTGTAGCAATAAGGAGATGTGGTATGATTGCCAATGAGACAATTATTCATCAAAATTCAAATGAATAGGATCTCAATGGTAAGGTTTCCATGCTGAACACCTCACCTGTAAGGTAGTATTGTGTTTACTTATTCATTGGATTGCCAAATTGAACTCTTATCCTAAAATAATAAAAGTCGACGATTAACGGTTTTAAATCCCTGTTATTGCGAACCCTATCTTAGTTTCCCACAGATTCACCTGTAAGCTACCTGTCGATTCAAACTTTTGTAAGTTCTTTTGACCTATCTAACATGTACAATAGCTATTGTTCTCTGTTTAGTTTATTCAATGGGACCTTTAAATTTCATGCAAGAGAAATCTATCACTTACTGATTAATTTACCTGAAAAAAAATTGAACTGTCAATGATGGAAATACATGTACAAATAAGGAATTATAAAACTGCATGTGATGTTAAATTTATTCAATATCAATAACACATTTTCAATTTGTTTTAATTTATATATAAATAAACACTGATTTTAAAATTAAAAATTTATTTCTAATCAAATTTCAATATTTTACCTATTAATATTTGCTTTTTAGGTGTGTTCACAAATAAAAACTTGAAATGATAATGTTTAAATTCAAGACTTCATAAATGTATTCTTTGTAACTGAACAACCACAAAAAACCTGCAAATTCTTTGGAACATATATGCATGTAGTAGTTAAAATAAACTTTTTATAATTGAATCAGTACTTATATTTAACAGATTGAAAATAATTATTGATATTGAATAAATATTGTATCACATGCAGTTTATGTATCTCAATCAACAAAGAAGATATGTTTTTGGTAAGGCAAATTAATCAATGAGCGATAGATTTCTCCTAGAAGAAATTTAAAGGTCTCAGTGAATAAACTACATAGAGAACAATAGATATTCTATTGATTCAATGGGACAGGTAAACTTGCAAAAGTTTAAATACCTTGGTCAAGAGCAGACGACTCTGTGGTAAACGTTCAAAGTAAAATGTAATTCAAAGTTGATATTTGATTTATACAAATTTAAAAATTATCAATGGTCTTTTTGCATCCAACATACATGTATTCAAACTCGATTATAAACCCGGATATGTTTATTTATTAACCCTGTTTTTGATAAATCGATTTCTCACCATTGGTTGGCTATTTCGGAACCAGGGATATAACCCGAATTCAATTTCAATTTTGAAATCAGTTCTTGTTTCACAAAAAGCCTACAACTAAGATTGGTCGTAAGTATACTTTTGTTTTCAGAAATGAGTTTCAAGAAAGTTCTAAAAGTGGTTGACCACCGATTAGAAATCCCGATCTGTTCAACAAAATTTTGCAATTTTCACAGCTTTTTAAATATGTTATCTTAAGTGTAACTTCATAGAAACCAGATATATCCTGAATCGTACGTGTATCCAATTTCGACATGTCAATGTTCAACCTACCTTTGAAGTATTATAAGAAAATCTGATCTTGGGAAAACAGATACTAACAAAATGACCCCTGGTTATCTAGAAACCTTAAATTAATGCAATCTCATAGTCAAGTAAACTTCAGGTCAAAATGGTCTAAATATATTTCTCTTTCATCAAAAGTTTCATTTCTGCAAATTTGTTGGTAAGTCTAAGTAAATAATGACATCAAACGCACTAGTAGAGCTACTTTTACGTTCTAAATTGGAGGGAGCAAGTTGTGGTCTGACAACTAACACCTGAGACAATTACAGTCAAGAGAAGAAAGGAAGACTCTTCTAGTATTTACAAAAATGTAAATAAGTCTTTAGTTATTTGAGCTATATATTTTATTGATTTTTAATGACATTTGCAAGCAACAGAGCACGAGGAACTGCATATGAATAAAGACTAAAAATGTTATAAGGATTTGTAAAACTTTCCAAGATATATTTAGCAAAATTAATTTATCCGGAAAATAAAATTAAAAATGTATAATGAATTTAACGCAAATATCGCCAAAATAAACATCAATTTAGTCATTGAATCAAAATTTCTTGCAATCCTGTCATATGTGTTATATTCACACGTTAAATATTATATTAGTTTCGTTATATTTTAATAACCATGGAAGTATGTCATTGTTAATTCTATTCGTCCATGATATTGCCGATAACATTCATAGAGAGTCATATTTTTTTATTTAAATTGGTTTATACAGTAAGTTGAATGTTCTAGACAGCGTGAAAAATTGGCATAAATTTCCAAGAAAGTGCGACGTCTTTACTATAAATGTGCGTGAAAATCTTTTTTTTCTGCGCTTTTATATATATGTATATATAAATACTTGACGGTTTTACACAGTAAAAAACGAATAAAAGAGGGACAAAAGATACCAAAAGGACAGTCAATCTTATAAATCTAAAATAAACTGACAACGCCATGACTTAAAATGAAAAAGACAAACAATAGTACACATGACACAACATAGAAAACTAAAGAATAAACAAGACGAACCCCACGTGAAATCTGTTTATTTACATCAACAAAATTTAATTTCAATTACAGCATCTTAACAAGTAAAATGAAAAATTGCCTGAACAATGTTTTCTAAGAATTGAAATGTGACGTCAAATTGCTTACTATATGCAATTTGACGTAAAAATATTGGATATATTTGTAGATCTAATAAAGGCAACAGTAGTATACCGCTGTTCAAAACTCATAAATCCATGGACAAAAAACAAAATCGGGGTAAACAAACTAAAACCGAGGGAAACGCATTAAATATAAGAGGAGAACAACGACATAACACCAAAACGTAACA
Source organism: Mytilus trossulus (assembly GCF_036588685.1). Classification (NCBI taxonomy): domain Eukaryota; kingdom Metazoa; phylum Mollusca; class Bivalvia; order Mytilida; family Mytilidae; genus Mytilus; species Mytilus trossulus. The sequence continues at coordinate 94,051,193 of NC_086376.1, read as the reverse complement.
CACACAGAAACGGACCAAGCATCAGACAAAACACCACGAGAATAACAAATATAACATGAAAACCAAATACATGAATTTGGGATAGACAAGTACCGTGCCACGTCTTATCTCAATATCTCAAAAATAAGAGAAAACACAAACGACTCAATGTTAAAATGCAAAACACACATAAACGAACAATAATATAACATTGGCCATCTTCCTGACTTGGTACAGGACACTTTTAAAGGGGAATAAAAGTGGTGGGTTGAACCTGGTTTTGTGGCATGCCAAACCTCGCACTTTAATGGCAAAGTTAAATATAACATTGAGATGACAACATAATATTACAGGACTACAATACAAATTAATAGGAGAACATATTAGACAAAGAAAAACATGATTAATAGATAACAAAAAACACCAGGTTTAAAATTCAATACGCCAAAAACGCGCCTTGTTCACACAAAAATCAACAGTGACGCCCAGATATAAAAGATCGAAAGTGAAAAAAGTACAAAGTTGTACAGCACTGAAGATCAAAAGTTGAAAAGGTTTCGCCAAATACGGCATTGTTTTTATGCCCGGGATAAGAACATTCTTATTATATAGAACAATTCATGCTATTGCAAACAGTAAATTTTATCAAATGTATATGAAAGAGTTAACATAAAGAAACTGAAGTATTAACTAATTACAGAAAACTAAACCCGAATACATAACGCCAAGATATAAAAGATCGAAAGTGAAAAAGGTACAAAGTTGTACAGCACTGAAGATCAAAAGTTGAAAAGATTTTGCCAAATACGGCATTGTTTTTATGCCCGGGATAAGAACATCCTTATTATATAGAACAATTCATGCTATTGCAAACAGTAAATTTTAACAAATGAATATGAAAGAGATATACATAATGAAACTGAAGTATTCACTAATTACAGAAAACTGAACCCGAATACATAATGCTATTGAAGTTTAACACAGAATAGACACAACCGAATCAGTCCAGGCGTCAACGTAATTAAAAAAATGTGACGTCACATACGATTGCGAAACGGCACAAACGTTATGCCACATTTGAATTTATGAAATTTAGAAACAGCATGACGTCACATATGAAACAATATCAAAGTGAGACAGAATTAGGATTAATTTAAGATTATATTAGAACTAAATACTGATAATTCATTTAAACAAAATGCATATTGATATACTTATTAATAGCAATTAACTGTAATATATATATATGTCCAGTTTGTTATGAATCCAACTTCAAACGTAAATAATCGTTCAAAATTTAATATAATTAATAAAGGCGGTGATTAATTTTTCCATCCGTAACACCTAAATATAATAAAAAGACGTCAACACATTTGACAAAATCCGATGAGAATTACAAATATAACATTAAACATGTAAACTAAATACATGAATTTGGGATAAACAAGTACAGAAACACGTCTTATAGTAATGCGAATTCACATTCAGCAAAACAGTCACAATCGGGAATAAGTCACGTTTGGTAATTAAAAGATTACACGACATAATGACAAACCACAATCTACCATGTGGTAAAAATGTCCTTAGCTAGTTTGGTTAAAGAGACATCATATGGATCCACCAATTCGTGATGGTTTCCATAAAATTTACGGAGTGTCAATTTTAATCTGTCCTCCTCATAACTTTGTTGGAGCAGTTTCTGCGTAAGGAGCACACTCCTGTATATGAAGTCCGTATAGTGTGAACAAGCACGTGAATAACGTATCAATTGTGATATGTAAACACCATACGAAGGGGCAGAGGGTATGTTACTGCTGAGAAATGGGAAATTGATAATTGGGAAGTTGAAATCGTCCCGTTTATCATAGATTTTCGTGTGAAGTCGTCCATCTACGTCAATATTGAGGAAAAGATCAAGGTATGAAGCAGTCCTTCTAGTATCAGTAGTATCCTTAATTTTAAGTTCACCGGGATATATGAGATGTAAGTATTGGCTGAAGTATGGGTTGTTCAATGATAAAACATCATCAATATATTGGAAAGTAAAATTAAAGAATTTCGCAAGGTGCTTTTTCTTTTTGTCTTTTAGAAGGTTCTGAATAAATTCTGCTTTATACGAATACAAAAACAAATCAGCCAGCAGGGGCTGATCAGATCTGCAGATCATCGTGCTGTGTTTGTCTTCAGAATGTTATAAGTTCCTAAAGAGACGTATAATGTTTCTAGTACATGACACCTTAAGAAATATCTAGTTATCTATATGATTGTATGCAAGACGACATGTGCCGGGCTTTCTAAGCAGAATTAAAACCGAAAGGCATCATGTGGTTTAAATCTCAGTTTCACCATAATAACTTGTACGACATGAACCGCATTACAATCTTAGTATCTTAACACAAGTTTTCTGGAAAAGAGGTCACATAACAAAAGACAGTGTAACCGTTTACTTGCCTGCTATAGTTCATTCGGTGTTGGGATCAAAGAGTCAAAGTCTCTAATGATATTTTAATGCGTTTGTTTGTTCAATTTTGTTTAGGTCATTTAAAAAAACCGTGTAATCTAGATATATTTGTTGACGGAAAGTATCACACTGCATCATTGCATGATCCAACAACTTATTGTTAGACTGGTGTTATATAATCTGTTACTAGTGAATAACAATTATCTCCGCGACGAAACAGTGGGTGCAGGTGGTTATACAAAATACAAAATCAAAAGAAGATTTAAAAACTAAAATAGAAAATGAGAATCCGTCTCTTTTTCAAAACCACTAAAAAAAGCACGGAAGGTCAAGATTTAGATACCGAGATATAATCCAATGAAATACTATTTTTATTAAATAAAACATAGAAGAAAATCCTGAAAGATTGAGATGGGTCATGAATATGACATTGACTGCTAGTAACTGAGCTGGTTCTATCTTAGTGGATATAATAGATGGATATTTCCTTCTAGTGCTAAGTTAACATCGGCGTTTATATAAAGAATATAAAAGGACAATATCTCCTGCTAGTAGTTAGCACGGCGTTCTATTTAGTGAATTTAAAGTGTGCATAGCTTGCTAGTACTAAGATAACATCTACTTTCTTCATATTGTATTTGTAAGATAGTTTTTTCCTGCCAGAACAGAACTAGCATCGGCGTTCAATATAATGAATTCAAAAGAGACATATACTACTAGTCCTTTGGTAGCATTGGCGTTCTATATTGCGGATTTGAAATTTAGGTATCTCTTGTTGGCATTGAACTAGCATCGGAGTTATATATGGTGAATGAAAAAGGTAATCATGGGAATTGGTAATATATCTAGAACCAATTCCGTTAACATTTTGGATATAGTTTCTAAAACTGTTCGCAAAAACCGTTCTAACGATCGTAGAACAAATCGCAATCAAAGAAAATTTCGGGCCAATCATACCAATATTTCGGACCTAATTTCTATTTCAAAAAACAACGGCAGACATTATCTGTTAACAAAACTCTGTTCGTTACCGGTTAATAAGTTAAATAAAATTTTGGAGGATTGCAACACAATTTCATATAGCAGTCCTAAGTATGAAATTGTTCAAATTATTATGGCATATTGTTATTCTAGATTATTTCCCAAAATTGATCGACTTGAAGATCATAAAAAACATTTTATTTAAATTAAGTGTGTCAATAAAGGCTTTGATTTTGTAAATATTGCCGGTATATTTAACGACCATTCTGTTAAAGAAAACATGTCTGGATATTTTGACAATACTGAGCTACCTCTTATCTGTTTTATTTACAAGAAGTCTACCCGGAAATTTGTGTTTAATTATAGTCAATTGTGTAAAGATTTTAATATCAGTGAAAATACACCTACTTCGTGTAATTGCAGTAATTCCGAATATATTTATGGACCCATTTCCCATGTTATAACAGGAGATCTTAACATCGTTCAAGACCGAGAGTTAAAATCATTCCTCAGTAAAGGACCTAAATTTCGTCCCCCGTCAATTATTAATTGGAATGAGTGTCGTAATATCATCCACGACTCACTCCATACTTACTGTATGAAATGGATAAAACGGGAAAAAGCTGACAAAAAATCTTTGGACTCTTTTTTTAATTCAGTAATGAAGATAGTTGATATACGTATTCAACATTTTAAAGAACATTTTACTATTAACAATAACCACAATAAACCTATTTCTCGTATCAAACATAAACTAAAAGAACTAGCCAAGGAATTTGATTTTGTCCCGGCCGATAAAGCTGCTAATAATATTATTATTGTTTGACGTAAATTTTACATTGAGGTTCTGAAAAAGGAAATCACCAATTCACCAACATTCAAACTGACTCTATTTTCAGAAAACGAAATCTGTAACAAACATAAACTTTTAGCCACCGCTTTACAAGCAGAGCCAAATACAATGAAAGTCCCAACTATGTATTGGCTTCCGAAGCTACACAAAACCCCTTACAAATATAGATTTATTTCGTCTTCAAGCCATTGCTCAACTACTAAATTGTCTATTCTTCTTACCAGCACACTTGGTACAATTAAAAACCTTATAATAAATTGTTCAAATGAGGCCTTCGAAAAAAGTGGAATAAATTACTTTTGGAGTGTCAAGAACTCGTTGGAAGTTCTTGATAAATTGCATGCTTATATTGGTGATTTCGAATCTGTTCAAAGTTTTGATTTTTCTACCCTGTATACTACATTGCCTCACATTCTCATTAAGAAAAAATTCACACACCTAATTGAATGGGCATTCAAAAAATCAGAATGTGAATATATATGTTCAAACTCTTTTAGGTCATTTTTTAGTAGCAATAAACAAAAAAACTATGTCAATTGGACATGCTTTGATACTATATATGCCTTTGAATTTTTACTAGATAACATTTTTGTTCGCTTTGGGGATTCCGTATATCGTCAGATTATCGTAATTCCAATGGGGACTAACTGTGCACCACTTATTGCGGACCTCTTTGTGTATTGTTATGAGTTACAATTTATGACAAAAATAAGCAAAGACCCATCAAAACAACATCTGATAAACAAATTTAATAATACTTTTAGATATTTGGATGATATTTTGGCTCTCAATAATGACGACTTCAGTATGTATATTAATGGAATTTATCCTGCTGAACTTACTTTAAATAAAGCTAATACTAACAACGACCACTGCCCTTTCCTCGATCTTGATATCTATATCACTTACGGAAAGCTGAATACTAAAATTTATGATAAAAGGGATGATTTTTCATTTCCTATCGTTAATTATCCGTTTTAGATGGTGACGTTCCCTTGTCACCATCTTACGGTGTTTATAGATCTCAACTTGTACGATTCGCTCGTGTATGTAAAAATGTTTTAGATTTTAACGAGAGAAATTTATGTATTACTGAAAAATTATTACACCAGGGTTTTCGATATCACAAACTAGTCAAAACATTTACTAAATTTTATCATCGGTATAAAGACAGCATTCGTAAATATAGCTCAACATGCAGACTTCTTTTAAAAACGTTCAGGTATTTCAAATCCAATTTTTTATGGAAATATTCTTTATAAAGCACAAAGGTGTCAGTATTCACCTCAGAAACTTACAAAACCTTTGAATAGACTTATTAAGAAGGGATATAATTACGATACTGTTGTCAAGTCATTAAAGATTGCATATTTTGGTGTTAATATTGAGTCACTGATAAGGTCTTTGCGTCGGAACTAAACACATTTATTCTAAAAACAGTTGTTGGCATGACACAGGTTATGTTCTTCTCATATATGTTATGATGGTATGATACTAAACCCATAACGGGAAGGATTGTGCCTGATGTTCATATGATGAAATCATAATCTTTCAGTCAGTTTAATTGAAGTCTGAAGCTGGCATGTCAGTTAACTGCTAGTAGTCTGTTGTTATTTATGTATTATTGTCATTTTGTTTATTTTCTTTGGTTGCATCTTCTGACATCAGACTCGGACTTCTCTTGAACTGAATTTTAATGTGCGTATTGTTATGCGTTTACTTTTCTACATTGGTTAGAGGTATAGGGGGAGGATTGAGATCTCACAAACATGTTTAACCACGCCGAATTTTTGTGTCTGTCCCAAGTCAGGAGCCTCTGGCCTTTGTTAGTCTTGTATTATTTTAATTTTAGTTTCTTGTGTACAATTTGGAAATTAGTATGGCGTTCATTATCACTGAACTAGTATAAATTTGTTTAGGGGCCAGCTGAAGGACGCCACCGGGTGCGGGAATTTCTCGCTACATTGAAGACCTGTTGGTGACCTTCTGCTGTTGTTTTTTTATTTGGTCGGGTTGTTGTCTCTTTGACACATTCCCCATTTCCATTCTCAATTTTAAATATTCCCTGCTAGTACTGAACCAGCATTGATGTTTTATTCAGTGCATTTTTAAGGAAATATTTCCAATAAGTATTAATCTAACATCGGCGTTCTATATAGTTCAATTAAAAGGTAGATATATCCAACTAGTACTTATACTACCAATGGTGTTCTATATAATGCATTTTAAAGGTAATATATCCTGCTAGTACTGAGCTAGCATCAGCGTTCTTCTATATAGTGCATTTAAAGGTAAATTGTCCCGCTTGTAAACAGCAAAAATCAGCGTTCTGTAAATAGAATTCTATAGTTAAATATCTTCTTTAGTAATGATGTTATATCGGCGTTCTATATTGTATCTACTAGTATTGGATAAATATCTCCTTCCTGTTACTACCGAGCTTTCTAAGGGTGAATTTAAAAGGTAATATAGCCCGCTAGTACATCTGTTTTCCCGTATTTTTGACTATTTTATTTATTATGTCTGTTTAGTTCACGCATCATTGTAAATATAACGGAATTTCACGAGACTGTCATCAAAGTGAGAGTTTTAGTGCTATAAAACCAGGTTTAATCCACACTTTTCTACATTTGAAAATGCCTTTACTATGTCAGGATTATGACAGTTCTTGTCCATTTGTTTTTGATGTGTTTTGATTTTGCCTTAGATTATTGACTTGCCGATTAGATTTTCCTCTGAGTTCAGTATTTTTGTGGTTTGACTTTTTTTCTATATATATTTAATTTCAATGGTAGACATCTTCTGTTACCAGCCAATTGCAATAAAATTGTAGTGTTTTCCCTCGGTTTTGATTTGTTACCCGGATTTGGTTTTTTTTCAATCGATTGATGACTTTTGAACACCGGTATACTACTGTTGCCTTTATTTATTTCCCCTGTGTGCATGTTATTAAGAGTTTTCTGATGACCCACAAGATTACAGAAAGGGTTTTTCTTAATGGTAGAGCCAACACAAACGTTTGATTTGTGCCATCTTTACTACATTTCCACTTTTTTTTCTTAGATTTATTTGCTTCATATACATATAAAATGATGATGGTGTGTTTTTATCTCTATATTCACGTTTATTATAAAAGGAGAAGAACTAGTTCTAATCTGCATGTCAGAGAAAACATGATTCTAATCAATTATTCGAACACCTTAAGCTAATTACACACCCTTCTGTATTAAAATGTCAGGTAATACCTAATAAAATTAAACCATGTAAACCCTGCTTATTTCACATTAAACCAGTGGTTTTACAGGTTAAGCCTCTTGTTTTCGTGTCATCACTAAGAAGAGGTCAGATATAGAAAATGAAGCGAAAACTCGTAAGCTAGATTCGCAGAGACATCTGTTTTAGAAAATATATGGGTAAGAAAAATATTAATCTTGCCAGATATAGATTGGATGAAGGCAGCTTAGTACCTTAAGCTGTCAAGAGCAAATGTACGAACGCTCCTATCCACTGGCTTATCATAACATTCTGCTATCACCAGAACACGATACTGGCTTTGTTGGTATTGACATGTTGGCAATCATACCACATCTTCTTTTTTATATAGCCCACAAACACTAGGTCACTGTATTTTTATTATTTGGATATAATTTTCTGCTCACGCAGGTTTAAAGATATTGGCATTGTGGGTACTCGCATCTTCTGCTGTAAACAAAATAAAGTAACATAGCTTAAATATATAAAGATGACAGTATTATACCTCTATTCGAAAGTCATAAATCGAATGAGAGAAAACAAATCCGGCTTACAAACTAAAACCGCGGGGAACACATCAACTACTAGTTTAATGGGACAACAACGAAACAACAGAATCGCTGAAGTGCAACAAAAAAAGACAATGCAAGACAAGAAAAAATGGTGGGTTGAACTGGTTTTATGGTTGGTAAAACCTCACGTATTTATGGCAAAGTTAAATATAACACTAAAATTACAACATTTCACTACAGGCCTACAGTATCCTTAAATAAGAAATCATTTAGTAAAGATAAATACACAAATAAACAATACAATAGTACATTTTAACATGCTTATAGTTACCAAAGGTACCAGGATTATAATTTGATACGCCAGACATTAGACTCGTCAGTTACTCTCAGATCAAAAAAGTAGGTAGGCCAAACAAGTACAAAGTTGAAAAGCATTGATGATCTAGAATTCAAAAAAAGCTATGCAAAATACGGGTAAGGTAATCTATGCCTAGGACACGAAATCCTTAGTATTTAAAAAATCATACTTTTGCCAACAGTAAATTTATAAAATTCATACCAAATTAAAATTTACTAAACTCATACTTGTAATATAACAAGGTGGTTAGACATGCAAATTACTAAAGTCTACAAATAAAAGTCACCCATTGTAACACGTAAATAGTAAAACTAATAATAAATTTAACAATGACACAAATAATAAGAAAATTTCGTTCAATAATCTCAAACATTTATTTTTGCACACACCGTTTGTTATCACTGCTTTTTGTTTCATCGGACATGAACTTATATCTGGTTATAACCGAATCATTTTAAAGATGACAGTTTTCTTTAACTGCCGGAAATATATTGCCGGGAAAAGAGGAAAAAATATATTGATAAGACAATGTGGTTAGGTTGTCAATATGACAACTATATCTAACAAAGATCAATGGAAAAGAATGTAAATAAACATAGGTCATCGTAAGGTCTTCAATGATCATAATGGAATCCCTATACAGTATTATCTGTAACTGTATGTAAATAAACATAGGTCATCGTAAGGTCTTCAATGATCATAATGAAATCCCTATACAATATTATCTGTAACTGTATGTAAATAGCATTAGGTCATCGTAAGGTCTTCAATGATCATAATGGAATCCCTATACAATATTATCTGTAACTGTATGTAAATAGCATTAGGTCATCGTAAGGTCTTCAATGATCATAATGGAATCCCTATACAATATTATCTGTAACTGTATGTAAATAGCATTAGGTCATCGTAAGGTCTTCAATGATCATAATGGAATCCCTATACAATATTATCTGTAACTGTATGTAAATAGCATTAGGTCATCGTAAGGTCTTCAATGATCATAATGGAATCCCTATACAGTATTATCTGTAACTGTATGTAAATAGCATTAGGTCATCGTAAGGTCTTCAATGATCATAATGGAATCCCTATACAGTATTATCTGTAACTGTATGTAAATAGCATTAGGTCATCGTAAGGTCTTCAATGATCATAATGGAATCCCTATACAGTATTATCTGTAACTGTATGTAAATAGCATTAGGTCATCGTAAGGTCTTCAATGATCATAATGGAATCCCTATACAATATTATCTGTAACTGTATGTAAATAGCATTAGGTCATCGTAAGGTCTTCAATGATCATAATGGAATCCCTATACAGTATTATCTGTAACTGTATGTAAATAGCATTAGGTCATCGTAAGGTCTTCAATGATCATAATGGAATCCCTATACAGTATTATCTGTAACTGTATGTAAATAAACATAGGTCATCGTAAGGTCTTCAATGGTCATAATGGAATCCCTATATAGTATTATCTGTAACTGTATGTAAATAGCATTAGGTCATCGTAAGGTCTTCAATGATCATAATGGAATCCCTATACAATATTATCTGTAACTGTATGTAAATAGCATTAGGTCATCGTAAGGTCTTCAATGATCATAATGGAATCCCTATACAGTATTATCTGTAACTGTATGTAAATAAACATAGGTCATCGTAAGGTCTTCAATGATCATAATGGAATCCCTATACAGTATTATCTGTAACTGTATGTAAATAAACATAGGTCATCGTAAGGTCTTCAATGATCATAATGGAATCCCTATACATTATTATCTGTAACTGTATGTAAATCATTAACTAATGATCATAATGGAATCCCTTTACAGTATTATCTGTAACTGTATGTAAATAAGCATAGGTCATCGTAAGGTCTTCAATGATCATAATGGAATCCCTATACAGTATTATCTGTAACTGTATGTAAATAACCTGAGGTCATCGTAAGGTCTTCAATGATCATAATGGAATCCCTATACAGTATTATCTGTAACTGTATGTAAATAAACATAGGTCATCGTAAGGTCTTCAATGATCATAAGGGAATCCCTATACAATATTATCTGTAACTGTATGTAAATAAACATAGGTCATCGTAAGGTCTTCAATGATCATAATGGAATCCCTATACAATATTATCTGTAACTGTATGTAAATAGCATTAGGTCATCGTAAGGTCTTCAATGATCATAATGGAATCCCTATACATTATTATCTGTAACTGTATGTAAATTATTAACTAATGATCATAATGGAATCCCTATACAGTATTATCTGTAACTGTATGTAAATAAACATAAGTCATCGTAAGGTCTTCAATGATCATAATGGAATCCCTATACAGTATTATCTGTAACTGTATGTAAATAACCTGAGGTCATCGTAAGGTCTTCAATGATCATAATGGAATCCCTATACATTATTATCTGTAACTGTATGTAAATCATTAACTAATGATCATAATGGAATCCCTTTACAGTATTATCTGTAACTGTATGTAAATAAACATAGGTCATCGTAAGGTCTTCAATGATCATAATGGAATCCCTATACAGTATTATCTGTAACTGTATGTAAATAACCTGAGGTCATCGTAAGGTCTTCAATGATCATAATGGAATCCCTATACAGTATTATCTGTAACTGTATGTAAATAAACATAGGTCATCGTAAGGTCTTCAATGATCATAAGGGAATCCCTATACAATATTATCTGTAACTGTATGTAAATAAACATAGGTCATCGTAAGGTCTTCAATGATCATAATGGAATCCCTATACAATATTATCTGTAACTGTATGTAAATAGCATTAGGTCATCGTAAGGTCTTCAATGATCATAATGGAATCCCTATACATTATTATCTGTAACTGTATGTAAATTATTAACTAATGATCATAATGGAATCCCTATACAGTATTATCTGTAACTGTATGTAAATAAACATAAGTCATCGTAAGGTCTTCAATGATCATAATGGAATCCCTATACAGTATTATCTGTAACTGTATGTAAATAACCTGAGGTCATCGTAAGGTCTTCAATGATCATAATGGAATCCCTATACATTATTATCTGTAACTGTATGTAAATAAACATAGGTCATCGTAAGGTCTTCAATGATCATAATGGAATCCCTATACAGTATTATCTGTAACTGTATGTAAATAACCTTAGGTCATCGTAAGGTCTTCAATGATCATAATGGAATCCCTATACAGTATTATCTGTAACTGTATGTAAATAACCTTAGGTCATCGTAAGGTCTTCAATGATCATAATGGAATCCCTATACAGTATTATCTGTAACTGTATGTAAATAACCTGAGGTCATCGTAAGGTCTTCAATGATCATAATGGAATCCCTATACATTATTATCTGTAACTGTATGTAAATAAACATAGGTCATCGTAAGGTCTTCAATGATCATAATGGAATCCCTATACAGTATTATCTGTAACTGTATGTAAATAACCTTAGGTCATCGTAAGGTATTCAATGATCATAATGGAATCCCTATACAGTATTATCTGTAACTGTATGTAAATAAACATAGGTCATCGTAAGGTCTTCAATGATCATAATGGAATCCCTATACATTATTATCTGTAACTGTATGTAAATAAACATAGGTCATCGTAAGGTCTTCAATGATCATAATGGAATCCCTATACAGTATTATCTTTTACTGTATGTAAACAACCTTAGGTCATCGTAAGGTATTCAATGATCATAATGGAATCCCTATACAGTATTATCTGTAACTGTATGTAAATAAACATAGGTCATCGTAAGGTCTTCAATGATCATAATGGAATCCCTATACAGTATTATCTGTAACTGTATGTAAATAAACATAGGTCATCGTAAGGTCTTCAATGATCATAATGGCATCCCTATACAGTATTATCTGTAACTGTATGTAAATAAACATAGGTCATCGTAAGGTCTTCAATGATCATAATGGCATCCCTATACAGTATTATCTGTAACTGTATGTAAATAACCTTAGGTCATCGTAAGGTCTTCAATGATCATAATGGAATCCCTATACAGTATTATCTGTAACTGTATGTAAATAACCTGAGGTCATCGTAAGGTCTTCAATGATCATAATGGCATCCCTATACAGTATTATCTGTAACTGTATGTAAATAAGCTTAGGTCATCGTAAGATCTTCAATGATCATAATGGAATCCCTATACAGTATTATCTGTAACTGTATGTAAATAACCTGAGGTCATCGTAAGGTCTTCAATGATCATAATGGAATCCCTATACAGTATTATCTGTAACTGTATGTAAATAAACATAGGTCATCGTAAGGTCTTCAATGATCATAATGGAATCCCTATACAGTATTATCTGTAACTGTATGTAAATAACCTTAGGTCATCGTAAGGTCTTCAATGATCATAATGGAATCCCTATACAGTATTATCTGTAACTGTATGTAAATAAACATAGGTCATCGTAAGGTCTTCAATGATCATAATGGAATCCCTATACAGTATTATCTGTAACTGTATGTAAATAACCTTAGGTCATCGTAAGGTATTCAATGATCATAATGGAATCCCTATACAGTATTATCTGTAACTGTATGTAAATAAACATAGGTCATCGTAAGGTCTTCAATGATCATAATGGAATCCCTATACATTATTATCTGTAACTGTATGTAAATAAACATAGGTCATCGTAAGGTCTTCAATGATCATAATGGAATCCCTATACAGTATTATCTTTTACTGTATGTAAACAACCTTAGGTCATCGTAAGGTATTCAATGATCATAATGGAATCCCTATACAGTATTATCTGTAACTGTATGTAAATAAACATAGGTCATCGTAAGGTCTTCAATGATCATAATGGAATCCCTATACAGTATTATCTGTAACTGTATGTAAATAAACATAGGTCATCGTAAGGTCTTCAATGATCATAATGGCATCCCTATACAGTATTATCTGTAACTGTATGTAAATAAACATAGGTCATCGTAAGGTCTTCAATGATCATAATGGCATCCCTATACAGTATTATCTGTAACTGTATGTAAATAACCTTAGGTCATCGTAAGGTCTTCAATGATCATAATGGAATCCCTATACAGTATTATCTGTAACTGTATGTAAATAACCTGAGGTCATCGTAAGGTCTTCAATGATCATAATGGCATCCCTATACAGTATTATCTGTAACTGTATGTAAATAAGCTTAGGTCATCGTAAGATCTTCAATGATCATAATGGAATCCCTATACAGTATTATCTGTAACTGTATGTAAATAACCTGAGGTCATCGTAAGGTCTTCAATGATCATAATGGAATCCCTATACAGTATTATCTGTAACTGTATGTAAATAAACATAGGTCATCGTAAGGTCTTCAATGATCATAATGGAATCCCTATACAGTATTATCTGTAACTGTATGTAAATAACCTGAGGTCATCGTAAGGTCTTCAATGATCATAATGGAATCCCTATACAGTATTATCTGTAACTGTATGTAAATAAACATAGGTCATCGTAAGGTCTTCAATGATCATAAGGGAATCCCTATACAATATTATCTGTAACTGTATGTAAATAAACATAGGTCATCGTAAGGTCTTCAATGATCATAATGGAATCCCTATACAATATTATCTGTAACTGTATGTAAATAGCATTAGGTCATCGTAAGGTCTTCAATGATCATAATGGAATCCCTATACATTATTATCTGTAACTGTATGTAAATTATTAACTAATGATCATAATGGAATCCCTATACAGTATTATCTGTAACTGTATGTAAATAAACATAAGTCATCGTAAGGTCTTCAATGATCATAATGGAATCCCTATACAGTATTATCTGTAACTGTATGTAAATAACCTGAGGTCATCGTAAGGTCTTCAATGATCATAATGGAATCCCTATACATTATTATCTGTAACTGTATGTAAATCATTAACTAATGATCATAATGGAATCCCTTTACAGTATTATCTGTAACTGTATGTAAATAAGCATAGGTCATCGTAAGGTCTTCAATGATCATAATGGAATCCCTATACAGTATTATCTGTAACTGTATGTAAATAACCTGAGGTCATCGTAAGGTCTTCAATGATCATAATGGAATCCCTATACAGTATTATCTGTAACTGTATGTAAATAAACATAGGTCATCGTAAGGTCTTCAATGATCATAAGGGAATCCCTATACAATATTATCTGTAACTGTATGTAAATAAACATAGGTCATCGTAAGGTCTTCAATGATCATAATGGAATCCCTATACAATATTATCTGTAACTGTATGTAAATAGCATTAGGTCATCGTAAGGTCTTCAATGATCATAATGGAATCCCTATACATTATTATCTGTAACTGTATGTAAATTATTAACTAATGATCATAATGGAATCCCTATACAGTATTATCTGTAACTGTATGTAAATAAACATAAGTCATCGTAAGGTCTTCAATGATCATAATGGAATCCCTATACAGTATTATCTGTAACTGTATGTAAATAACCTGAGGTCATCGTAAGGTCTTCAATGATCATAATGGAATCCCTATACATTATTATCTGTAACTGTATGTAAATAAACATAGGTCATCGTAAGGTCTTCAATGATCATAATGGAATCCCTATACAGTATTATCTGTAACTGTATGTAAATAACCTTAGGTCATCGTAAGGTCTTCAATGATCATAATGGAATCCCTATACAGTATTATCTGTAACTGTATGTAAATAACCTTAGGTCATCGTAAGGTCTTCAATGATCATAATGGAATCCCTATACAGTATTATCTGTAACTGTATGTAAATAACCTGAGGTCATCGTAAGGTCTTCAATGATCATAATGGAATCCCTATACATTATTATCTGTAACTGTATGTAAATAAACATAGGTCATCGTAAGGTCTTCAATGATCATAATGGAATCCCTATACAGTATTATCTGTAACTGTATGTAAATAACCTTAGGTCATCGTAAGGTATTCAATGATCATAATGGAATCCCTATACAGTATTATCTGTAACTGTATGTAAATAAACATAGGTCATCGTAAGGTCTTCAATGATCATAATGGAATCCCTATACATTATTATCTGTAACTGTATGTAAATAAACATAGGTCATCGTAAGGTCTTCAATGATCATAATGGAATCCCTATACAGTATTATCTTTTACTGTATGTAAACAACCTTAGGTCATCGTAAGGTATTCAATGATCATAATGGAATCCCTATACAGTATTATCTGTAACTGTATGTAAATAAACATAGGTCATCGTAAGGTCTTCAATGATCATAATGGAATCCCTATACAGTATTATCTGTAACTGTATGTAAATAAACATAGGTCATCGTAAGGTCTTCAATGATCATAATGGCATCCCTATACAGTATTATCTGTAACTGTATGTAAATAAACATAGGTCATCGTAAGGTCTTCAATGATCATAATGGAATCCCTATACAGTATTATCTGTAACTGTATGTAAATAAACATAGGTCATCGTAAGGTCTTCAATGATCATAATGGAATCCCTATACAGTATTATCTGTAACTGTATGTAAATAAACATAGGTCATCGTAAGGTCTTCAATGATCATAATGGCATCCCTATACAGTATTATCTGTAACTGTATGTAAATAAACATAGGTCATCGTAAGGTCTTCAATGATCATAATGGCATCCCTATACAGTATTATCTGTAACTGTATGTAAATAACCTTAGGTCATCGTAAGGTCTTCAATGATCATAATGGAATCCCTATACAGTATTATCTGTAACTGTATGTAAATAACCTGAGGTCATCGTAAGGTCTTCAATGATCATAATGGCATCCCTATACAGTATTATCTGTAACTGTATGTAAATAAGCTTAGGTCATCGTAAGATCTTCAATGATCATAATGGAATCCCTATACAGTATTATCTGTAACTGTATGTAAATAACCTGAGGTCATCGTAAGGTCTTCAATGATCATAATGGAATCCCTATACAGTATTATCTGTAACTGTATGTAAATAAACATAGGTCATCGTAAGGTCTTCAATGATCATAATGGAATCCCTATACAGTATTATCTGTAACTGTATGTAAATAACCTTAGGTCATCGTAAGGTCTTCAATGATCATAATGGAATCCCTATACAGTATTATCTGTAACTGTATGTAAACAACCTGAGGTCATCGCAAGGTCTTCAATGATCATAATGGAATCCCTATACAGTATTATCTGTAACTGTATGTAAATAACCTTAGGTCATCGTAAGGTCTTCAATGATCATAATGGAATCCCTACACAGTATTATCTGTAACTGTATGTAAATAAACATAGGTCATCGTAAGGTCTTCAATGATCATAATGGAATCCCTACACAGTATTATCTGTAACTGTATGTAAATCCCTATACAGTATTATCTGTAACTGTATGTAAATAACCTTAGGTCATCGTAAGGTCTTCAATGATCATAATGGAATCCCTATACAGTATTATCTGTAACTGTATGTAAATAACCTTAGGTCATCGTAAGGTCTTCAATGATCATAATGGAATCCCTATACAGTATTATCTGTAACTGTATGTAAATAACCTGAGGTCATCGTAAGGTCTTCAATGATCATAATGGAATCCCTATACATTATTATCTGTAACTGTATGTAAATAAACATAGGTCATCGTAAGGTCTTCAATGATCATAATGGAATCCCTATACAGTATTATCTGTAACTGTATGTAAACAACCTAAGGTCATCGTAAGGTATTCAATGATCATAATGGAATCCCTATACAGTATTATCTGTAACTGTATGTAAATAAACATAGGTCATCGTAAGGTCTTCAATGATCATAATGGAATCCCTATACATTATTATCTGTAACTGTATGTAAATAAACATAGGTCATCGTAAGGTCTTCAATGATCATAATGGAATCCCTATACAGTATTATCTGTAACTGTATGTAAACAACCTTAGGTCATCGTAAGGTATTCAATGATCATAATGGAATCCCTATACAGTATTATCTGTAACTGTATGTAAATAAACATAGGTCATCGTAAGGTCTTCAATGATCATAATGGAATCCCTATACAGTATTATCTGTAACTGTATGTAAATAAACATAGGTCATCGTAAGGTCTTCAATGATCATAATGGCATCCCTATACAGTATTATCTGTAACTGTATGTAAATAAACATAGGTCATCGTAAGGTCGTCAATGATCATAATGGCATCCCTATACAGTATTATCTGTAACTGTATGTAAATAACCTTAGGTCATCGTAAGGTCTTCAATGATCATAATGGAATCCCTATACAGTATTATCTGTAACTGTATGTAAATAACCTGAGGTCATCGTAAGGTCTTCAATGATCATAATGGCATCCCTATACAGTATTATCTGTAACTGTATGTAAATAGCATTAGGTCATCGTAAGGTCTTCAATGATCATAATGGAATCCCTATACAATATTATCTGTAACTGTATGTAAATAGCATTAGGTCATCGTAAGGTCTTCAATGATCATAATGGAATCCCTATACAGTATTATCTGTAACTGTATGTAAATAAACATAGGTCATCGTAAGGTCTTCAATGATCATAATGGAATCCCTATACAGTATTATCTGTAACTGTATGTAAATAAACATAGGTCATCGTAAGGTCTTCAATGATCATAATGGAATCCCTATACATTATTATCTGTAACTGTATGTAAATCATTAACTAATGATCATAATGGAATCCCTTTACAGTATTATCTGTAACTGTATGTAAATAAGCATAGGTCATCGTAAGGTCTTCAATGATCATAATGGAATCCCTATACAGTATTATCTGTAACTGTATGTAAATAACCTGAGGTCATCGTAAGGTCTTCAATGATCATAATGGAATCCCTATACAGTATTATCTGTAACTGTATGTAAATAAACATAGGTCATCGTAAGGTCTTCAATGATCATAAGGGAATCCCTATACAATATTATCTGTAACTGTATGTAAATAAACATAGGTCATCGTAAGGTCTTCAATGATCATAATGGAATCCCTATACAATATTATCTGTAACTGTATGTAAATAGCATTAGGTCATCGTAAGGTCTTCAATGATCATAATGGAATCCCTATACATTATTATCTGTAACTGTATGTAAAATATTAACTAATGATCATAATGGAATCCCTATACAGTATTATCTGAAACTGTATGTAAATAAACATAAGTCATCGTAAGGTCTTCAATGATCATAATGGAATCCCTATACAGTATTATCTGTAACTGTATGTAAATAACCTGAGGTCATCGTAAGGTCTTCAATGATCATAATGGAATCCCTATACATTATTATCTGTAACTGTATGTAAATAAACATAGGTCATCGTAAGGTCTTCAATGATCATAATGGAATCCCTATACAGTATTATCTGTAACTGTATGTAAATAACCTTAGGTCATCGTAAGGTCTTCAATGATCATAATGGAATCCCTATACAGTATTATCTGTAACTGTATGTAAATAACCTTAGGTCATCGTAAGGTCTTCAATGATCATAATGGAATCCCTATACAGTATTATCTGTAACTGTATGTAAATAACCTGAGGTCATCGTAAGGTCTTCAATGATCATAATGGAATCCCTATACATTATTATCTGTAACTGTATGTAAATAAACATAGGTCATCGTAAGGTCTTCAATGATCATAATGGAATCCCTATACAGTATTATCTGTAACTGTATGTAAACAACCTTAGGTCATCGTAAGGTATTCAATGATCATAATGGAATCCCTATACAGTATTATCTGTAACTGTATGTAAATAAACATAGGTCATCGTAAGGTCTTCAATGATCATAATGGAATCCCTATACATTATTATCTGTAACTGTATGTAAATAAACATAGGTCATCGTAAGGTCTTCAATGATCATAATGGAATCCCTATACAGTATTATCTTTTACTGTATGTAAACAACCTTAGGTCATCGTAAGGTATTCAATGATCATAATGGAATCCCTATACAGTATTATCTGTAACTGTATGTAAATAAACATAGGTCATCGTAAGGTCTTCAATGATCATAATGGAATCCCTATACAGTATTATCTGTAACTGTATGTAAATAAACATAGGTCATCGTAAGGTCTTCAATGATCATAATGGAATCCCTATACAGTATTATCTGTAACTGTATGTAAATAAACATAGGTCATCGTAAGGTCTTCAATGATCATAATGGCATCCCTATACAGTATTATCTGTAACTGTATGTAAATAACCTTAGGTCATCGTAAGGTCTTCAATGATCATAATGGAATCCCTATACAGTATTATCTGTAACTGTATGTAAATAACCTGAGGTCATCGTAAGGTCTTCAATGATCATAATGGCATCCCTATACAGTATTATCTGTAACTGTATGTAAATAACCTTAGGTCATCGTAAGATCTTCAATGATCATAATGGAATCCCTATACAGTATTATCTGTAACTGTATGTAAATAACCTGAGGTCATCGTAAGGTCTTCAATGATCATAATGGAATCCCTATACAGTATTATCTGTAACTGTATGTAAATAAACATAGGTCATCGTAAGGTCTTCAATGATCATAATGGAATCCCTATACAGTATTATCTGTAACTGTATGTAAATAACCTTAGGTCATCGTAAGGTCTTCAATGATCATAATGGAATCCCTATACAGTATTATCTGTAACTGTATGTAAATAACCTTAGGTCATCGTAAGGTCTTCAATGATCATAATGGAATCCCTATACAGTATTATCTGTAACTGTATGTAAATAAACATAGGTCATCGTAAGGTCTTCAATGATCATAATGGAATCCCTATACAGTATTATCTGTAACTGTATGTAAATAAACATAGGTCATCGTAAGGTCTTCAATGATCATAATGGAATCCCTATACAGTATTATCTGTAACTGTATGTAAACAACCTGAGGTCATCGCAAGGTCTTCAATGATCATAATGGAATCCCTATACAGTATTATCTGTAACTGTATGTAAATAACCTTAGGTCATCGTAAGGTCTTCAATGATCATAATGGAATCCCTACACAGTATTATCTGTAACTGTATGTAAATAAACATAGGTCATCGTAAGGTCTTCAATGATCATAATGGAATCCCTACACAGTATTATCTGTAACTGTATGTAAATCCCTATACAGTATTATCTGTAACTGTATGTAAATAACCTTAGGTCATCGTAAGGTCTTCAATGATCATAATGGAATCCCTATACAGTATTATCTGTAACTGTATGTAAATAACCTTAGGTCATCGTAAGGTCTTCAATGATCATAATGGAATCCCTATACAGTATTATCTGTAACTGTATGTAAATAACCTGAGGTCATCGTAAGGTCTTCAATGATCATAATGGAATCCCTATACATTATTATCTGTAACTGTATGTAAATAAACATAGGTCATCGTAAGGTATTCAATGATCATAATGGAATCCCTATACAGTATTATCTGTAACTGTATGTAAATAAACATAGGTCATCGTAAGGTCTTCAATGATCATAATGGAATCCCTATACATTATTATCTGTAACTGTATGTAAATAAACATAGGTCATCGTAAGGTCTTCAATGATCATAATGGAATCCCTATACAGTATTATCTGTAACTGTATGTAAACAACCTTAGGTCATCGTAAGGTATTCAATGATCATAATGGAATCCCTATACAGTATTATCTGTAACTGTATGTAAATAAACATAGGTCATCGTAAGGTCTTCAATGATCATAATGGAATCCCTATACAGTATTATCTGTAACTGTATGTAAATAAACATAGGTCATCGTAAGGTCTTCAATGATCATAATGGCATCCCTATACAGTATTATCTGTAACTGTATGTAAATAAACATAGGTCATCGTAAGGTCGTCAATGATCATAATGGCATCCCTATACAGTAGTATCTGTAACTGTATGTAAATAACCTTAGGTCATCGTAAGGTCTTCAATGATCATAATGGAATCCCTATACAGTATTATCTGTAACTGTATGTAAATAACCTGAGGTCATCGTAAGGTCTTCAATGATCATAATGGCATCCCTATACAGTATTATCTGTAACTGTATGTAAATAACCTTAGGTCATCGTAAGGTCTTCAATGATCATAATGGAATCCCTATACAGTATTATCTGTAACTGTATGTAAATAACCTGAGGTCATCGTAAGGTCTTCAATGATCATAATGGCATCCCTATACAGTATTATCTGTAACTGTATGTAAATAACCTTAGGTCATCGTAAGGTCTTCAATGATCATAATGGAATCCCTATACAGTATTATCTGTAACTGTATGTAAATAACCTGAGGTCATCGTAAGGTCTTCAATGATCATAATGGAATCCCTATACAGTATTATCTGTAACTGTATGTAAATAAACATAGGTCATCGTAAGGTCTTCAATGATCATAATGGAATCCCTATACAGTATTATCTGTAACTGTATGTAAATAACCTTAGGTCATCGTAAGGTCTTCAATGATCATAATGGAATCCCTATACAGTATTATCTGTAACTGTATGTAAATAAACATAGGTCATCGTAAGGTCTTCAATGATCATAATGGAATCCCTATACATTATTATCTGTAACTGTATGTAAATAAACATAGGTCATCGTAAGGTCTTCAATGATCATAATGGAATCCCTATACAGTATTATCTGTAACTGTATGTAAATAACCTTAGGTCATCGTAAGGTCTTCAATGATCATAATGGAATCCCTATACAGTATTATCTGTAACTGTATGTAAATAACCTGAGGTCATCGTAAGGTCTTCAATGATCATAATGGCATCCCTATACAGTATTATCTGTAACTGTATGTAAATAACCTTAGGTCATCGTAAGGTCTTCAATGATCATAATGGAATCCCTATACAGTATTATCTGTAACTGTATGTAAATAACCTGAGGTCATCGTAAGGTCTTCAATGATCATAATGGAATCCCTATACAGTATTATCTGTAACTGTATGTAAATAAACATAGGTCATCGTAAGGTCTTCAATGATCATAATGGAATCCCTATACAGTATTATCTGTAACTGTATGTAAATAACCTTAGGTCATCGTAAGGTCTTCAATGATCATAATGGAATCCCTATACAGTATTATCTGTAACTGTATGTAAATAAACATAGGTCATCGTAAGGTCTTCAATGATCATAATGGAATCCCTATACATTATTATCTGTAACTGTATGTAAATAAACATAGGTCATCGTAAGGTCTTCAATGATCATAATGGAATCCCTATACAGTATTATCTTTTACTGTATGTAAACAACCTTAGGTCATCGTAAGGTATTCAATGATCATAATGGAATCCCTATACAGTATTATCTGTAACTGTATGTAAATAAACATAGGTCATCGTAAGGTCTTCAATGATCATAATGGAATCCCTATACAGTATTATCTGTAACTGTATGTAAATAAACATAGGTCATCGTAAGGTCTTCAATGATCATAATGGCATCCCTATACAGTATTATCTGTAACTGTATGTAAATAAACATAGGTCATCGTAAGGTCTTCAATGATCATAATGGCATCCCTATACAGTATTATCTGTAACTGTATGTAAATAACCTTAGGTCATCGTAAGGTCTTCAATGATCATAATGGAATCCCTATACAGTATTATCTGTAACTGTATGTAAATAACCTGAGGTCATCGTAAGGTCTTCAATGATCATAAGGGAATCCCTATACAATATTATCTGTAACTGTATGTAAATAAACATAGGTCATCGTAAGGTCTTCAATGATCATAATGGAATCCCTATACAATATTATCTGTAACTGTATGTAAATAGCATTAGGTCATCGTAAGGTCTTCAATGATCATAATGGAATCCCTATACATTATTATCTGTAACTGTATGTAAATTATTAACTAATGATCATAATGGAATCCCTATACAGTATTATCTGTAACTGTATGTAAATAAACATAAGTCATCGTAAGGTCTTCAATGATCATAATGGAATCCCTATACAGTATTATCTGTAACTGTATGTAAATAACCTGAGGTCATCGTAAGGTCTTCAATGATCATAATGGAATCCCTATACATTATTATCTGTAACTGTATGTAAATAAACATAGGTCATCGTAAGGTCTTCAATGATCATAATGGAATCCCTATACAGTATTATCTGTAACTGTATGTAAATAACCTTAGGTCATCGTAAGGTCTTCAATGATCATAATGGAATCCCTATACAGTATTATCTGTAACTGTATGTAAATAACCTTAGGTCATCGTAAGGTCTTCAATGATCATAATGGAATCCCTATACAGTATTATCTGTAACTGTATGTAAATAACCTGAGGTCATCGTAAGGTCTTCAATGATCATAATGGAATCCCTATACATTATTATCTGTAACTGTATGTAAATAAACATAGGTCATCGTAAGGTCTTCAATGATCATAATGGAATCCCTATACAGTATTATCTGTAACTGTATGTAAATAACCTTAGGTCATCGTAAGGTATTCAATGATCATAATGGAATCCCTATACAGTATTATCTGTAACTGTATGTAAATAAACATAGGTCATCGTAAGGTCTTCAATGATCATAATGGAATCCCTATACATTATTATCTGTAACTGTATGTAAATAAACATAGGTCATCGTAAGGTCTTCAATGATCATAATGGAATCCCTATACAGTATTATCTTTTACTGTATGTAAACAACCTTAGGTCATCGTAAGGTATTCAATGATCATAATGGAATCCCTATACAGTATTATCTGTAACTGTATGTAAATAAACATAGGTCATCGTAAGGTCTTCAATGATCATAATGGAATCCCTATACAGTATTATCTGTAACTGTATGTAAATAAACATAGGTCATCGTAAGGTCTTCAATGATCATAATGGCATCCCTATACAGTATTATCTGTAACTGTATGTAAATAAACATAGGTCATCGTAAGGTCTTCAATGATCATAATGGCATCCCTATACAGTATTATCTGTAACTGTATGTAAATAACCTTAGGTCATCGTAAGGTCTTCAATGATCATAATGGAATCCCTATACAGTATTATCTGTAACTGTATGTAAATAACCTGAGGTCATCGTAAGGTCTTCAATGATCATAATGGCATCCCTATACAGTATTATCTGTAACTGTATGTAAATAACCTTAGGTCATCGTAAGATCTTCAATGATCATAATGGAATCCCTATACAGTATTATCTGTAACTGTATGTAAATAACCTGAGGTCATCGTAAGGTCTTCAATGATCATAATGGAATCCCTATACAGTATTATCTGTAACTGTATGTAAATAAACATAGGTCATCGTAAGGTCTTCAATGATCATAATGGAATCCCTATACAGTATTATCTGTAACTGTATGTAAATAACCTTAGGTCATCGTAAGGTCTTCAATGATCATAATGGAATCCCTATACAGTATTATCTGTAACTGTATGTAAATAAACATAGGTCATCGTAAGGTCTTCAATAATCATAATGGAATCCCTATACATTATTATCTGTAACTGTATGTAAATAAACATAGGTCATCGTAAGGTCTTCAATGATCATAATGGAATCCCTATACAGTATTATCTGTAACTGTATGAAAACAACCTTAGGTCATCGTAAGGTATTCAATGATCATAATGGAATCCCTATACAGTATTATCTGTAGCTGTATGTAAATAAACATAGGTCATCGTAAGGTCTTCAATGATCATAATGGAATCCCTATACAGTATTATCTGTAACTGTATGTAAATAAACATAGGTCATCGTAAGGTCTTCAATGATCATAATGGCATCCCTATACAGTATTATCTGTAACTGTATGTAAATAAACATAGGTCATCGTAAGGTCTTTAATGATCATAATGGCATCCCTATACAGTATTATCTGTAACTGTATGTAAATAACCTTAGGTCATCGTAAGGTCTTCAATGATCATAATGGAATCCCTATACAGTATTATCTGTAACTGTATGTAAATAACCTGAGGTCATCGTAAGGTCTTCAATGATCATAATGGCATCCCTATACAGTATTATCTGTAACTGTATGTAAATAACCTTAGGTCATCGTAAGGTCTTCAATGATCATAATGGAATCCCTATACAGTATTATCTGTAACTGTATGTAAATAACCTGAGGTCATCGTAAGGTCTTCAATGATCATAATGGAATCCCTATACAGTATTATCTGTAACTGTATGTAAATAAACATAGGTCATCGTAAGGTCTTCAATGATCATAATGGAATCCCTATACAGTATTATCTGTAACTGTATGTAAATAACCTTAGGTCATCGTAAGGTCTTCAATGATCATAATGGAATCCCTATACAGTATTATCTGTAACTGTATGTAAATAAACATAGGTCATCGTAAGGTCTTCAATGATCATAATGGAATCCCTATACAGTATTATCTGTAACTGTATGTAAATAAACATAGGTCATCGTAAGGTCTTCAATGATCATAATGGAATCCCTATACAGTATTATCTGTAACTGTATGTAAACAACCTGAGGTCATCGTAAGGTCTTCAATGATCATAATGGAATCCCTATACAGTATTATCTGTAACTGTATGTAAATAACCTTAGGTCATCGTAAGGTCTTCAATGATCATAATGGAATCCCTACACAGTATTATCTGTAACTGTATGTAAATAAACATAGGTCATCGTAAGGTCTTCAATGATCATAATGGAATCCCTACACAGTATTATCTGTAACTGTATGTATATCCCTATACAGTATTATCTGTAACTGTATGTATATCCCTATACAGTATTATCTGTAACTGTATGTATATCCCTATACAGTATTATCTGTAACTGTATGTATATCTCTATACAGTATTATCTGTAACTGTATGTATATCCCTATACAGTATTATCTGTAACTGTATGTATATCTCTATACAGTATTATCTGTAACTGTATGTATATCCCTATACAGTATTATCTGTAACTGTATGTATATCTCTATACAGTATTATCTGTAACTGTATGTATATCTCTATACAGTATTATCTGTAACTGTATGTATATCTCTATACAGTAATACTGTAACTGTATGTATATCCCTATACAGTATTATCTGTAACTGTATGTATATCTCTATACAGTATTATCTGTAACTGTATGTATATCCCTATACAGTATTATCTGTAACTGTATGTATATCTCTATACAGTATTATCTGTAACTGTATGTATATCCCTATACAGTATTATCTGTAACTGTATGTAAACAACCTGAGGTCATCGTAAGGTCTTCAATGATCATAATGGAATCCCTATACAGTATTATCTGTAACTGTATGTAAATAACCTTAGGTCATCGTAAGGTCTTCAATGATCATAATGGAATCCCTACACAGTATTATCTGTAACTGTATGTAAATAAACATAGGTCATCGTAAGGTCTTCAATGATCCTAATGGAATCCCTACACAGTATTATCTGTAACTGTATGTATATCCATATACAGTATTATCTGTAACTGTATGTATATCCCTATACAGTATTATCTGTAACTGTATGTATATCCCTATACAGTATTATCTGTAACTGTATGTATATCTCTATACAGTATTATCTGTAACTGTATGTATATCCCTATACAGTATTATCTGTAACTGTATGTATATCTCTATACAGTATTATCTGTAACTGTATGTATATCCCTATACAGTATTATCTGTAACTGTATGTATATCTCTATACAGTATTATCTGTAACTGTATGTATATCTCTATACAGTATTATCTGTAACTGTATGTATATCTCTATACAGTATTATCTGTAACTGTATGTATATCCCTATACAGTATTATCTGTAACTGTATGTATATCTCTATACAGTATTATCTGTAACTGTATGTATATCCCTATACAGTATTATCTGTAACTGTATGTATATCTCTATACAGTATTATCTGTAACTGTATGTATATCCCTATACAGTATTATCTGTAACTGTATGTATATCTCTATACAGTATTATCTGTAACTGTATGTATATCTCTATACAGTATTATCTGTAACTGTATGTATATCTCTATACAGTATTATCTGTAACTGTATGTATATCCCTATACAGTATTATCTGTAACTGTATGTATATCCCTATACAGTATTATCTGTAACTGTATGTATATCTCTATACAGTATTATCTGTAACTGTATGTATATCTCTATACAGTATTATCTGTAACTGTATGTATATCTCTATACAGTATTATCTGTAACTGTATGTATATCCCTATACAGTATTATCTGTAACTGTATGTATATCCCTATACAGTATTATCTGTAACTGTATGTATATCTCTATACAGTATTATCTGTAACTGTATGTATATCTCTATACAGTATTATCTGTAACTGTATGTATATCTCTATACAGTATTATCTGTAACTGTATGTATATCTCTATACAGTATTATCTGTAACTGTATGGAAATCATTAACTAAGCTACAAATGGTTCAGAGATAACAAATTGTAAAACAACTCAAAAGAAAGAAAAAACCAAGACCTAATTTAAACTACAACATTTAACAAAAAACATATGGTAGACCTTGAAAGAAACAAGAGGCAGCTCCCCTGTATTGCCACCATGTATGTATGTCTGCCAATTACTGAATTCCCCCGAATTATTTATTAAATACTTATGTCATCGGATTTTTCCAATCCTGGTGGATTACCAATTACAATGGCAGTCTTATATAGCTTCCATGTGTATAGTCTCTGTCGAGAAAAAAATGTGTGACGTATAAATTATTTTGACGTCAGACATGCGAATCAATGAATGTGTTTGTTGATAGATGTTTTTGTGTTCTGTTAAATTGTTCCTTTTAGAATTGTTACACGATATTGACTGCTGTACCCATATTTTGACTATTTTATTTTGGTATGTCTGTTTAGTTCACGCATCATTGTAAATATAACGGAATTGGATGAGACTGTCAACAGAGTGAAAGGTTTAGCGCTCTAAAACCAGGTTTAATCCACCATTTTCAACATTTGAAAATGCATGTACCAAGTCAGGAATAATACACTTCTTGTCTATTCGTTTTTGATGTGTTTTGTCCTTTACTTTTGCCATGTGATTATGGACTTTCCGATTAGATTTTCCTCTGAGTTCAGTATTTTTGTGATTTCAATTTTTGTTAAAGTTTTCATGTTATGTATGTTCAATAAGGCCCTCAAATGCCCCCTATTTTTAGTTCAAATTTTAAATAGAATTTGTTGAGTAAAATCACTACCAATCATAGTTAATACAACAAATTTGAGAATGGAACAATGACTAGATTGAAAATATGTCTTCTTGTTAAAAAGTTACGTACTTGCGTTCTATCCGTTAGGTCATGAAAATCACTCATTTTGATTTGCAATGAAAATTCAACGAAAACCAGTAGATTTCTATTCATTTTTGAACATGTCAAATAGACCACCTACTTCGACAAAAATCTTTTCACATGGACCATAATGTTCGTCATCTCATTTTACATATCTGACTTGAATATTTAGTTTGTCGACGCCTACACTATGTCATTGTATCTTGGGACTTTATAATGCTTAAAGTCGGATATATTTTGTCAAATGTCGCAGTAATGCTAGGTTTGACCTATTTGGGATGTTAAAATCAACGTTTTGAAATAAATTTAAAAAAAAGAAACTTTGACAAAAATAGTTCTATTTAACTTTCTCACGTGTCTTTTCATTAGCTTAAAACATTTTTATCTTAAAACACTTAACATTATAATGTTTGCCAAATATTGCAATTAACGAACTTAATCATTGTCGTGCTATGATGACATTTTGAAAGTGCACTGCGTTAATAGAGGGCGGCAAGGGGGTCCCAATAACAGCAAAACAGCAAATTGATTTGTCTCATAACAGATAACAAGGAATTAAAATGGACAAAAACAGATAACAGTATATGAAATATTAAAATAATTCGGTCTTTGACAAATCAGTATTTCTTATTACGGGCATAATCCTTTGTAATGCATTCCATTTTCTATGACTATGTTTTTAGTATACTATTTATTTATGTATTTAGAATGTGTTTAAATTACTACTCAATATATTATTATATTTTTTTTTATACAAATGTACGCTCGTTTACGGAACGTATTATGGTATACTGTTGTCCGTCTGTTGTCAACATGTCGGACATTAACTCAAAAACTCTTTAACCAAGTTGCATTAAACTTTGGAAATTGTTTATATCTATTGACGTGAGCTCCCTTTTTGGTTTTTTTTTTTTTTATAAATTTTAGATTTTAAGTTTCTGGGTAATGGGTTTTTATTCAATAAAATTGGTGGTTTTTTTTCAGTTTTTCTGATAATATCTCAAAAATGCTTTCACAAAGCAAGGTATTTTGGTGAATAGTTTATATCTATAAACATGGGGTATTACAATTTTTGTAAATTTTAGATTTTACGTTTCCGAGCTACGGGTTTTATTAATTAAAAAGGGTGGATTTTCCAGATTTCAGACATTAACACAAATATGTTTTCAGCAGTTCTCATGAAACTTTGCTGAAATGTTTATATCTTTGTTGTAAACTCCCTTTCGATTTTTATGAATTTTCGATTTAATGTTATTGAGTTAAGGGATGTTATTCATTAGAAAAAGGTGGTATTTTCTAGTTTTTCAAAAATAACTCAAAAATGCTTTTAGCAGTTCTCATGAAACGTTGGTGTATTGTTGTATATATTGACTGAAGCTCCCTTTGTTGCTAATACAAAAAATGACCTAAAAGAGTTTGAATATTCTGAATTTTTCTAAATGACCATTTAATGAGGTGTGTGAATTTTTCTTAATAAGACTATCAGACAAAGTGGTACATAGGGTAGAAAAATCAAAAGCACCAATTATAAGCATGCAATTTCTTAAGTACTTCGAACGAATTTTGACACTATAAAAGCAATTTATTCCACTATTTTCAATGATCTTATTAGAACAATTTTTTTTTATCATCTGATGTTTTTGATTGTACCAAGTGTACTAGTAAGTAGAATACATAGTTTAGTAATAAATCTTTGTTTGTAATGAGTTATGTGCAGCTTCGGACCAAAGTACATGGTTGGAACTTTCATTGTACAGTGCATTTGGTTCTGCTTTGAAAAGAATCACAGAGCTGAGTCTATATATGTACCATATTATATAAAAGGTTAAGTGGTTGTTAGGACCTAGTCCTTAACTGAGATCCTTGTCAGATAATCCTGGCCATATGTTTTCCTTTTTGTCATATTGAGAATTGTTTTAATTTAATATGTTCATACGCATAACAAGGAACATTATTCTCATACAAAAAATTAAGATAATTCTAATACACATTCATAAAAAAAAATGGAATTAATTACAAAGGATAATCATAAGATATACTTGAATTGTCCTGGGACTCACTTCTGTGATGGGTATATGCTAATGGAATCCTTCTCTGAATACCCGACAAACATATCAGTAGTGGAAGACCCCAATGTCCAATGATCTTCAATTTATACCGAATATTGACTGTCAAAAAAAATCTAACTTTCCAATTTTCAATAACAGTTAACAGCAAATACATTATCACAATAACAGATAACAAAAAAAACAAAAGCCCAATAACAGCTAACAAAGAATGAGACAATAACAGCTAACAGCAAATATATTTTCAAAATAACAGATAACAAAGAATTAAATTGCCCAATAACAGCATAACAGTTAAACTTCTTGTCCCCCTCTTAATATAATAGTGTGACTGTCCTTATATGCAATTACTGGTTTTTTTAATAGTAATAAGTGTATGACATGTGTATTTTTTGTCTAAAAAGATAACGGGTGACGTTAAAAAAAAATGGTTTAGTCGATTGAAAAGTTCAAGTAGCACCAACTATAGGTTTATTGATACAACAGATATTTTGGAAATTTGGTAAACAAGCAGAAATCAGTGAAACCTTAACTTATATTTATCATGTTCACATTATTTCTTCGATAATATTTGTTTTCGGACGTTAAACCAACCTAATGGAAAAACTCAAATCTGGATAAATAGAACTTTTTTGGATAAATAGAACTTTTTTCGACCAACATCGATCATAACCTTTTCACAAAAATGTGTTTATTGTTAAAAACGATAAAATAAAAAAAAAAAAAAGAATTATCCATCAACGTACGGAAATCGGCTTTCTATATGAAATGTAGGTCAAACATTAATTACGTAAGTCCGCTGTAATTGGAATTGTAAAGGTTTCATATTGACATTTAATAGGATGTCATCTCTAGCAGTTTTATATTTAATAAAGCATGTCACTGTAACATCTGGGGAGTCGATATTATGGTAGAAAAGTACATTTTATTGTGATTTTATATGTTAACTTCAATAACCATACTAATAAATAAATATTTTAAAAATTGTCTGTTCAAAAATGTGATTTGAAAATGCGTGCAAATGTATATTGTCTTTATTACTTTCAGTAATTATTGAGAAAATGCAATAGAAGTGACAGAATTCTTCATAATAAGCGTTTCAATAATATCCTAATATAATTTGGTAAATTTCTCACCCCTGAGACGCGAGTCTGGCGTTCACAATGCTGATACTGCACGGTATCTTTGATGAGTTAACTCTAGTAATGTATTTTCACTCTAGCAAATGCAATCAAGTTATGTAACATTGTAGCGAGTAAGTCAATCTGATCAAAATAGAGAACACTAATTTCTTTATACTCAATATAACGTATGGAGTATGACGAAATCAGAGTTGGAATATATTAAGTAGCTTCGGCTTATTAATCTAGCATTTTACTTTGAACGTAATTGATATCATTATCTATTTTTGATGTCTACTTTGTAGAATCATTATATCATGTCAGGAAGGACGACAATATTTAATAAAAAAAAAGCTGCTCCATTTCAATATCGGATAACAAAATGTTAAACCAATCATCCGGGTTATTAGTAAAATAATTAAACCAATAATATTATGAATACTGAAGAAAGAGGATAGACATAAAAGAGTAATCTAAGTTTATATCCCTTTGATTTAAAAAAAAGTAAATAATGTTTGCACTGAACATTGATTGTCCTTGCTTGTATGTTCTAGTGTGTGCTTTCCGTTAAATGTGTTATGATTTTGATAATGGACTGTCCGTTTTGAATTTTCCTTGCAGTTTAATATCTTTGCTACTGTAGCCGTATATACGCTTTAGAAAAATACATTTTCAATACTACAGATAGACATTTAATTGATTTGTGAGTAACTCTGGAATACACTTGTTCATGTTTTATCATGTTTTGAATTTCACTAAGAAGAATGTCGAAAGCCAGTTTTGTATAAGATTATAATGCATTTTTGAACAGAAACACCTACGTGTAATTTTACATAAATAATTTGTTTGATAGATTTTATAAAATTATGATAGTGATCCTGAAGGTGATATGTGATATGTGGTGGGTCACATGACCAGTGATCCATAATGGGCCATGTGATATGTGATCTGTGGTGAGTCACATGAACAGTAATTCATGATGGATCATGTGGTATGTGATCTATGGTGGATCATATGACCAGTGATCCATGATGGGTCATGTGATATGTGACATGTGGTACTAGGTCTATTATATTTGTTGTATTGAAGAATTGTTAGCTTTACATGCCTGTCCGGCATGTTTCATCTGACCTTGACCTTATTTTCATGCTTCATTGGTCAATGTTTAGTTTTCTTGGTCACTGTTATGTTTATGTGACAGTTGTAATAAAGCTCCTCTTTTAAAAGCTCTTTAAATGATAAACTGTTGACCAAGTTTTCAATTTAAAGTTACAAGCATCACTAAACATGATGATGCCCTTTTACATTAAGACATATTATATAGTTCAGTGATGTCATGTTGACACATTTTGGGGAATCTGAAAAGTTGGAAGGAAGGTGGAGCTCACATTTCTAAGTGTAACATATGTTAACTAGAGGAGCGTGTGCCGCTCATCTGATTTATGTATAAAATTGATACCTGAAATAATGCAACTGTTTTATTTTGCTTTAGTATTAAAATTGAGAAAGGAAATGGGGAATGTGTCAAAGCGACAACAACCCGACCATAGAGTAGAAAACAACCGAAGGCCACCAATGGGTCTTCAATGTAGCGAGAATTCCCGAACTCGTAGGTGTCCTGCAGCTGGCCCCTAAAAATAGGTATACTAGTTCAGTGATAATGGACGTCATACTAAACTCCGAATTATATACAAGAAACTAAAATTAAAAATCATACAAGACTATCAAAGACCAGAGGCTCCTGAATTGGGACAGGCGCAAAATTGCGTCGGGGTTAAACATGTTTATGAGATCTCAAACCTTCCCCTATACCTCTAGCCAATGTAGAAAAGTCAACGCATAAAAATACGCACATTACAATTAAGTTCAAGAGAAGTCCGAGTCCGATGTCAAAAGATGTAACAAAAGAAAATAAATAAAATGACAATAATACATAAATAACAACAGACCACTAACAGTTAACAGACATGCCAGCTCCAGACCTCAACTAAACTGATTGAAAGATTATTTCTTCATCATATGAATATTAGGCACAATTCCTCTCGTTAGGGGTTTAGTATCATACTATCGTTATGGGACGTACGCGCAAACGCCGACGGCATATGACAGATTTTAAATATATGTTTTAACGTTGTTTTCTGTCAGTTTCATTAGAATGGAGATAAAAATATTGTTTTTTAAGCTCCGATGGCATCAATTTGAGATTTGATCGTCGCAAATACGCGTTTATTGCGTCGCCAGTAAACTTAATTTGCGACCATCAAATCCCCAATTGATGCCGTCGGAGCTTTAAATACAATACAGTTATCTCCTAAATATATGAGAGGAACATAACCGGTGTCATGCCAATTACTGTTTTTTTTTTTAATAAATGTGTTTAGTTCCGATGCAAAGACCCTATAAGTGAATCACTATTAAAGCCCAAATATGCAATCTTTAATGACCTGACATTAGTCTCGTAACTATATCCCTTCTTAATAAGTCTGTTTAAAGCTTTTGATGTGAATACTGACATTTTCGTGCTTTGTAAAGTTAGTACAACTGTTTCATAGATATAGGTGAAAAACTGCAGTTTACTCCTTACATACTATTTTTAACCATAGAAGCCATCTTGGTTGAAAGGCGAGGTCATGGGTCACATCTTTTCAACTAGATACTCTAATGATGATTGTGGATAAGTTTAGTCGAATTTGTCATATCTGTTTCAGAGAAGAAGATAACAAAAATATTACAAAAAAAAGTTAAAAATTGACATTA
Source organism: Mytilus trossulus (assembly GCF_036588685.1). Classification (NCBI taxonomy): domain Eukaryota; kingdom Metazoa; phylum Mollusca; class Bivalvia; order Mytilida; family Mytilidae; genus Mytilus; species Mytilus trossulus. The sequence goes on along the minus strand of NC_086376.1, from coordinate 94,016,342 downwards.
AAGGGCACAAATTCCATAAAGGGACAATTGAATGTGTTTGTAATGAAGACTTATTTGTAGATCTTACTTTGCTGAACATAATTGCTGTTTACAATTTATCTCTATCTATAATAATATTCAAGCTTATAACCTAAAAAGGGGAAACATTGGGTGTCTGATTTGTCTAAATTTTTGGGCAGATAAATCTTGACCTGAGTGAACATTTTACCCCAATGTCAGATTTGCTATAAATGTTTTAGTTACAGAGATATATGCCAAAATCTTCATTTCATCCCTATGCTCTATTTTTAACCATGGCTGCCATTTTTTCTCTCTCATTTTCTTCAATGATTTGAACAAAAACAAATCACAATTTATTTTTTGTATATCTCGGAGATAGCGCCCTTTAAAAAAATGATAAAAAATGTTATTCGCGAATCTTTTCTGGTCCGATATTACTCTGACGTCTGACGGCTGAGACACACGGCCCCAGCTTGTCTTGCAAAACAGCCGTCGGACGTCAGAGTAATCTCCGACTACATCTCCTCATGTCTTCTTCTTCTTTGATTACTAACTGCTGGTTTGGTCATTTTCTTTTAATTCACTTCTATGATTTCATTATAATGTTGTTTTACTATTGATATCATAAAAGTAAGTTAATTAGAGTGGTCGATGAAACATACGTCATTTGTATCAGCAATCAGAGGGGCCTTCGCATCCCGCCTTTATTCTTGTACTCTTTTCGGTAATAGACCAGATTTGAATTTCGCAAAATATATGAAATACGAACTTAAAATTAACCATATTATTTGTTATATTTTGACATAATTATCAATATTACTTATTTAGGTTGCACATAACCTAGATAAATACACACTTATAAAGAAGGTGCCATGATATAATATGTTTTTATTTTATTTGTAAGTGAAATCGCTTTGTTCAAACTGATTTGATTTCGAAAATTAGAATCATGGCGTACTTAAAGTCTGTCTCGGTAAGAAAGTTATGTAAAATTGAGAATTATGTTAGTTTTTATATTCTATGAGACCCATTATTACTGGGATACCTTCTTTTGTTTTATCTGTTCAATATATTTCTTATGAGAGAAGGTATGACGTCTATATCAATAGATTTTTAAATGACACTTTGGCTTCATTTGATTTTGGTTATATAATTTGCTTTCAGGATCTTTAAACAGCAACATCATCATCACCAATTACATCTTAAAAATTAGATAGCGGAACAGCATAACAGTTAAATAATAATTCCTTGAAAAAAACATAGTCAGAAATGTATTTCATTTTCATTTGGTTAGAAGCTTGGCTGACAAAAAGAGAACAACAAGTCACACTGGAAGGAGAAAGATCAAGTACTGCTAAAGTAAAATCTGGCGTACCACAGGGAACAGTTTTAGGACCATTGCTGTTTCTCCTATACATAAACGACATCGGGAATGACATAACATCAAAAATTCGCCTGTTTGCAGATGATAGCCTACTCTACCTAGCAATCTCGTCAAAGGATGACTGCAAACATCTACAAGAAGATCTCGACAAAATGGTAAAATGGACAAAAATTTGGCAAATGATATTCAATCCTTCAAAATGCTATGTCCTTACAATAACCAAAAAAAGGAAAACCATCAACTTCAACTACAACATCAATGGTCATATCCTGGAATCAGTTGCATCAAACCCATACCTAGGAGCTGAACTCACCAACACCATGTCATGGGACAAACAAGTTTACAAAGTTGTCACCAAAGGAAATAAAGCACTAGGCTTCATACGAAGAAATGTTGGATCATGTCCAGAGGAAGTTAAAAAACAAGCCTATCTTGCCCTTGTCCGACCGCACCTTGAATACGCTTGCAGCGCATGGGACCCTCACTTACAAAAACATATTTATCAGATTGAGATGGTCCAACGCCGTGCAGCACGCTTTATCAAAAGCAATTACTCAAGAGAGCCTGGAACAGTAACAACTCTTCTAGAAGAATTAAATTTAACACCACTAGAAATAAGACGAAAAGTAGCACGTATAACACTCTTTCATAAAGCCATCCATGAAAGAGTTGCTATACCTATTCCAACGCACATTATAAAACCAAGAAGAACGTCGAGACTCCATCAACCGAACACTAAAAGATATGTACAAATAAGGCCAAATAAAGATATCTACAAATACAGCTTTTTCCCTAGGACCATCAGAGACTGGAATAAACTACCAGATGAACTATTAGAGATCGAGAGCAGTGAGGAATTCAAGACCAAACTCACCAAGCTCCTCTGTAGTGGCTAGCAACACAGACAGTCGATACTGGTAGAAAATGTTTTTAACCTGCACCTGTATATAAATTTCTAGCACAATTTTGGAACCATTGGTTGTAAATATAGAAAGTTTATTGTCATGTTGGAGGACGTCAAAAGTTAAACCATACTTGAGTGATGGGTCGAAGTACCCTTTTGTCGTAGATGTAGATGTAGATGTAGATTGTGTTCTTGTACCTTTTTGGAATTCAGAGGTCAGAGATCATGGAGTTGTTCAGATCTGATGGGATATGATTTTAAAAACTGCTATAAACATATGATTAACGAACAAGAATTTACCTACCCCCTGCTCATAAACAGCAAAGTGGGAGTATTAATTTCGAGTAAGAAAACCTATCACTTTTATTTCTAAACATACACTGCAGTGGTCTTGTTAGCCCAAAATAAAAGGGCGCAGCGCCCTGGTTGCCCTGAGCCGTGCCCTTCTGCCCTGACATCGTTTCGGAAAAAAAAAACTTGTGCTGTTTTGTGAAAATTGCCTTTTGTTTCATCGATTGCTAATCAGAAGTTAAATTACATATACTTGTATGATTCCTGGTGATTGCCCCCAGGTAACGAGTTTAATCATGTCATTACAATCAATTATTGTGGATAAGACTTCAAAGGTGTTAATTACTAGGTGATTTAATTAAGACAATGTACCTTTTTGTCAGAAATATGATGAATGTGTCTGCATTTTCTTTTCGATCTTCAAGTCAAAATGGAAGATGATATGAATGAAGACTATCATGAATTTAGAATAGAATTGAGGTAATCAAAATAAAACTATGCCTTCACAGAAACGTCGTCCATTTCAACTTGTAAGCGACAAGCAGACGTAAACATGGAAAATAATTTTGGAGTTATTTCCCCTGAAAAAGCTTATTACAAAATTGTGCTCCTAAAATATTATCTAGCACTAGAAATAGGAAAAAACAACAAATTGAATTTAAATTGAATACAAAATAATATAAGAATGTTACCTTAAAGATATAAACTGTCTCATTACAAAAAAAGTATGAATGACTTTTCTTATGCAAATTTTATAGAATAAATAATCAAAACAACAACTTATGCATCTTATTAACAATATATACAGTAAAAAAATATGTGAAATTGTGATGCACGCAACGCGTAGACAAAAAAAATGAGCAGTGCCTCTCCTATCATAAAAAAAGTGCCCTGCCCTCCACTGGCACCCTGCCCCTTTTGAATTCTAGCTAGAGCACTGTACTGAGTACACACCATACACACATAAAGTACTGATTATCATACTCCAAACACCTGGTGTCACATCAAAATACTAGAATTACTCCAGCAACACTCTCTAAATGTTGGGAGTAAATTGATAGCTCATCTGTGACAGTTGAAGATGTGCAATCTACTGGTTTTAAATTTTCTTACATGTACCATCATGACTGTCCTACATGCAAATGACATGTACAAAAATGTATGTGAAGTATCATATTGCAAATATGGTGCTGCAATGAATTTGCCCTCTCTATTTGGAAATATTCTGTCTACTGTCACCTGTTTTTCTTCTTCTGATATGATTTTAAACATGATAAACAGTCTAATCAAAAACAATAATGGAGTTAACATATTCAAATATAAATTATGATTATATGTATATTTTTGTAGCTGCCATGCTCTTAGAGTATTATTCATGTTTTTCAGTCACTTCTAAGAAGAGCTGTCCAACAGTGTCCGAGAGGATGGAGCCAAAGATTGTACAGCATGTCAGCTTCAGGTCACAAAGTTCCATCTTCACATGGAGGTGAACAAAGAAATCTGCCAGTTGACTTGTTGTCTGACGAAGAAAAGATGATGAAGGAAACCGGTTTGTCTTTCATTGTACATGGTCCGAGGACACAGTTATCATCCTTTGGTTTTTGTTGTCTACCAATATAGTCCCTAGTGTGAACTGTGTATAACTTGCATTTTTTATTTGATATACTTTCCCAATTTATTTCTTGATATTTAATGCATGAAATATAAAGTTGGGGGATGAAACAACAGGTTAACAAACAATTGGGTGTTGAATCTTTATGTTAAGTAGTGATTTGGTCCAGTTTAAAAAGGTCAAATTTTATTACATCTGAAGCTGTCAAACTGAATTTTATACCCCCTTAACACAGAATTGTCAATATTTTGAGTTAGAGCTGGTAGAAATTCTATAAATTTGATATTATTTGCCCCACTAGAAGTACACTACACAGTACACTGTAAACATCTATTTGAGAAAGAACAGGTGTGTTCTTATTAATTTTAATTTATTGTCTAATAGAAATGCACTACGTAATAACTGTGTTCTCTGGCCACATGTATGTTTGACTCTCTTAACCAAAAAATAGTCAGTCATAAAAAACAAATGTCAATCTTTCACTAACAAAAATAAAATTGAAATCTCTGCCTTTAAGACATATAAGACATGCACTTTCATCGTTTTCAAACTAAAAAATATATACTATAATGTAAAATAAATATTTAAATAATAAAACTTTTCATGATACTAAAATGTTTAAAAACTCCTTTAAGTTCATTTATACAATCAATAAAGATTAAAAATTTACAGATTTATCTTCCTACTATTAAACATAAGTTGCAATGTCTTCACTAATAAAACTTGAGCATGAACACACTTCATAATAAAATCAAATTTTCATTAGAGTTAAATGCATTAAAATTATTGTTCAGAACATTAATGTAATTAAAAAGTTCTTCTCTTATATCTGAGTAAAAATTTATATTTAGTGGCTAAAATGGCAGCAGAAAAGATTCAACCTTTGGTCAGAGAGATGGATGCAAACAGCCATTTGGACTCATCGGTGCTTCAAGCTTTGTTTGATAATGGGGTAATTGTAAAACATATGTATACATGATTCCCAATTTTTACTTCATGTTAAAAAACTTTTGAATATATCTTTTTACGTACATGTATGAAATTTTATCTGAAAAGCTTAATTTGGGTTGTTATGTGCATTTAAGATTTTAATAAAAATGGTAATGTAAAAGTGAACCACTTTTATATAAAATTGAGAATGGAAATGGGGAATGCCTACAACAAGTACATATAAGAGAGAGCATCAAGCTTAAAGAATTTAGTTATTTACCGCACATGTGTATATGAAATAGAAAAAAAAATATTGCATGATCTTGAATGGATTGTATCCCATTAATTTACAATTGAACAATTATGACGTTATATTATTTTCATTTTTAGCTGATGGGTATAGAAATCGACCCAGAGTATGGAGGCACTGGTTCAACATTTTTTATAGCCAATCTGATTATAGAGGAATTAGCTAAAGTGGATGCCTCAGTCAGTGTATTAGTAGATGTACATAATACATTGATAAACAACTTGATTCAAAAATTGGGGACACAGGAACAGAAAGACAAATATCTTCCTCGACTTGCAACTGACACTGTAGGTTATTGTATGTTTTGTTTATGACCACACTAGTGTAATATCACAACATAGAAAGTCACACTATATGTTAATATCAATTGAAATGGCTTTACTAAAAAAAAAAAAAGACATAACATAAAAATTAATATACACTGAACAAAATTTGATCAATGACAGAATGTAAATACAAAATCAATAAAATAAGGGGTGATATGTTAAATAATTTCAGGAAAACAACTATAACTTTGAATAATATGCTGCCAAATTTAAAAATAATATACACAGATAAATGAAAATAATTATGTACAGTATGGGAGAACGGAAATATTTTTTACAAAATATAAATGATTTTGTTGTTCGTGGTTCAACAACAGGAGTGAAAATGTAAAGTCATACTAAACAATTATCAAAGCTAGAATATATTAAAAATATAGAGACAAGATATAATATTAAATAACAAAAAAGCAATACAAATTGTATGACCTTGTATCAACAGGTTATTGTATGACCTTGTATCAACAGGTTATTGTATGACCTTGTTTCAAATTGTATGACCTTGTATAAACAGGTAATTGTATGACCTTGTTTTAAATTGTATGACATTGTTTCAAATTAACATGAAAAATGATTTGAGAGTACTTAAAGCTAGTTAAAAGCCAAAAACAATTACATGTAATGATAAAAAAAAAAATGCATTCTGAGACTAATGTATATGATATGAATATTATAAAGACATAAGAATAGGTAGATGCTAGATTAAGAGATAATGATAGAAAAAAACAAATTTTTCAGGAAACAACTTGTAGATTTCAAATAGACAGTATCTACGTTGTCAATTATCTAGTGTTATTCTGCCTGTTTCTAGACAAGTTAGAATATTATTAGAATATCATAGACATTATTAAATAAAACTAATAGATCTGGTTTTTATAAATATTAATAAAGCCAAGTGAGTTATGATTAATTATGAGGGGTAAGAAAATGATTGTTTAATTTTCCACTTATTATGTATCACGATGTCACAATGAAAACTTGGTGATAAAGTGTATGATTGCTCATATAAAGTAGCATGACTTTTTGCTAAATTTAATTGTATTCCATGATTTATACAAGGCAATATTTTTTTGCTGAGTTGTGACATTCAAATGTAGTTGAATCACAACCTTAATTATGATGGATGATGTTTATTAACATAGATTTTAACATTTAAGTTTACAGATTTTATTGTATGAGCCGTAAACAGCGTCTTTGCCTCTTTAGACAATGCTCAACAAAGCACAGAAGATTCCTGATGATTCCGGATCATTGTCTTAATTTTTATGCTCTGGATATTATTCAACTGTTTACCAATAAGTCTTCAGGTTATACCAGAGATGCCCAATTATAAGCCTTAATGTTTTAAATTAATGGCACTATTTTTGTTTAAACAGGTTGGTAGTTTTTGTTTATCTGAGACAGAATCAGGGTCGGATGCTTTTGCAATGAAAACGTCAGCAGTGAAAAATGGAGATTACTATACAATAAATGGAACAAAGATCTGGATAACTAATGCTGAACATGCTGGCTTGTTTATGGTCATGGCTAATGCAGACCCTACAAAGGTATTTATAAAATACAATTCATCTGCTATCAGAAATAAAGTCATTATTAAGATTTTAAGCTCATAGTTTCTAGTTCTATTTATTTATTCCACCAATTGTTTGTTATAAAATAACATATCTTTAAAGATTTTTATTGGGATTTATTACAACACCAATGCAGTATATGTTCTTATGTTTTTTTTATATTAATTATGTAAGTAAATTTGAAACCAATTGTATTTTACAAAGTCGGAATATTGTGCATCCTTTATTTATTATGATGGATCACATGTTTATTTCAGGGTTATAAAGGAATAACCACATTTCTTGTTGACCGTGATACTGAAGGTTTATCTCTTGGTAAGAAGGAGGACAAACTTGGTATTAGAGCAAGTAGCACATGTCCGGTACATTTTGATAATGTAAAGGTAAATAAATGTATTTTCATTCAAAGTAGTCAAGCCTGTAAAGTCTACAATATCACATTGTATATATAAGTAATTAAACCATTGTAATCTACAATATCACATTGTATACATAAGTAATTAAACCATTGTAATATACAATATAACATTGTATACATAAGTTATTAAACCATTGTAATCTACAATATCACATTGTATACATAAGTAATTAAACCATTGTAATCTACAATATCACATTGTATACAAAAGTAATTAAACCATTGTAATCTACAATATCACATTGTATACATAAGTAATTAAACCATTGTAATCTACAATATCACATTGTATACATAAGTAATTAAACCATTGTAATTTACAATATCACATTGTATACATAAGTAATTAAACCATTGTAATCTACAATATCACATTGTATACATAAGTAATTAAACCATTGTAATCTACAATATCACATTGTATACATAAGTAATTAAACCATTGTAATCTACAATATCACATTGTATACATAAGTAATTAAACCATTGTAATCTACAATATCACATTGTATACAAAAGTAATTAAACCATTGTAATCTACAATATCACATTGTATACATAAGTAATTAAACCATTGTAATCTACAATATCACATTGTATACATAAGTAATTAAACCATTGTAATATACAATATCACATTGTATACATAAGTTATTAAACCATTGTAATCTACAATATCACATTGTATACATAAGTAATTAAACCATTGTAATCTACAATATCACATTGTATACATAAGTAATTAAACCATTGTAATCTACAATATCACATTGTATACAAAAGTAATTAAACCATTGTAATCTACAATATCACATTGTATACATAAGTAATTAAACCATTGTAATTTACAATATCACATTGTATACATAAGTAATTAAACCATTGTAATCTACAATATCACATTGTATACATAAGTAATTAAGGGCATATGATACAGTTTTGACCTGTATTTACAAGTTCATGAAAATTTGCATATAGGCTATTTTTTACCTGCTTAAATCAAATATGTAATAAAAAATATACCTTCATGTGCTACTTTTTGAGTAAAATGAGGTCGAAATTTGGTATATTTACTCAAAATGCAGATTTGTGGCTTAATTTCTTTTTCGGAAGAAAGACATAACTTTTTTGTTATAGAAGATAAACATAATTTTTTTTTTGTTAAATAATCGGTAATTTCTGTTTTTTATAAGTATCCTAAAAAATATGCATTTTTTTATTCAGAAATAACTCATATTCATCCAATGTTCATGAATTGAGGAAAAAACGTCATTTTTTACTGCATGTTTATAAAAATTAAAAAAAAATCCTCTATTTACAGATTTATAAAATTTGGGTCACATAATCGCCCTGCAAAATTAAACAAATTGCCGTTTTAAAAAAAAGGGGTCCATGAACTCGTTTTCAAATTAAATCAGTTTGAATGATAAAAATCAGTCAAAAATACATCTTTTCCCGATGTGTCGCAGTTTGAAGTCGCGAAAAGAACATTTTAGGTTAGCAACGTCATTACCTCCCCTGTAACTGTATCGTATGCCCTTAAACCATTGTAATCTACAATATCACATTGTATACATAAGTAATTAAATCATTGTAATCTACAATATCACATTGTATACATAAGTAATTAAACCATTGTAATCTACAATATCACATTGTATACATAAGTAATTAAACCATTGTAATCTACAATATCACATTGTATACATAAGTAATTAAACCATTGTAATCTACAATATCACATTGTATACATAAGTAATTAAACCATTGTAATGTAAGCTATTGTACCCTTTTAAAAAGGTAACCATCTGGCCTTAACCAATGAGAAAAACACACAACATCAAGTATATATTAAAGCCTCATTTACATGACTAAATGAAGGCAACCACCAACAAACATTAAATTTTGACCCTTGACATGAAAAACACATAAAACACATACATAATGTGTCTGGGTTAATGTTTGTTACAGCCTAAACCCCTTCCCTAGCTGAGGATAGTGCTGTTCCAACAACTGGTTAAAATCAGTTAGAAAAGGCTTAACTCGTCAGATAAAAACAAAGCACTAAAACATAATTTTTTCAATCTGCTCAGTTCACTAAACACCAAATCATGATAATACACATGTATCATGTCATGTTGATTTATCAGAGGATGATGTGTTCTTGTCACAATAGGTACTTGTGCCGATAACAATGGTATCTATATGCTGGAAAGTGTTCCAGTTGAGACTTTGTAATATTTTGTTTATAAATATGCAAACTACTTTCAGTATTACTTATCTTGTACCTGTAACATGTTATATTCAAAGGTTCCAGCCAGTAATGTATTAGGACAGGTTGGAATGGGATACAGATATGCTATTGAAATATTGAATGAAGGAAGAATTGGCATTGCTTCTCAGGTACATTTAGGTTAAACTTTTTTATGTTTAGGTAAAAAGTAACATATACTGGTAATAATGTCTTGAGTTAATCATGCAATCTTCATCAAAAGACAAATGTGTATGCAATATATGTCAAACTGAACATCGTCCAGAGTAAAAAAAATAGAAGATGAATTAATAGAGACTATTAAAGTCCTACCAGCACCACCAGTATTGACATAAACACTTAGAAATAAAATGACAACCACTGCCTGCAGTATAAATATTTATATTTTGTTTTGTTCTTTGTAGATGTTAGGTCTTGCAGAAGGATGCTTTAACAACACAGTTCCATACACTAAAGAGAGGAAACAGTTTGGTAGAAGAATCTGGGACTTTCAGGTAAATCAAATTATTAAAAAAGGCAACAGTAGTATACTGCTGTTCGAAACTCATAAAACAGGAATTTCTGTATCAACAAAATACAGTTAGGGGTGCTACCTGTACAAGTAATTTTATTTACTTGAAGAGGTAAAAAAATATATACTTATATAAGTGAATTATAATTTTGAATAATCTCCCTTTAATCTTCTCAAAAATTCACTTGTATAAGTAAAAAAAAATACAATCCCACAAATATTCTCAAATTTTGAAATGTAAAACATGCCTTTAATGATTTTTCCCAAGTTAGCTTATAATTTTTTATTGTATTATTATATATCTTTATTTACCAAAGTCATAACAACTATAGGCATACAACATATAAACTACAAAGTTTATGGAGTTCAATGTTTCATCTCATTAATTCATCTGAAACTGATTGTGCAAAGATCTGAAGTATTTGCACAGGGCCTTCTAAAATTGCTCCTTGGGGGCTTGTTAATGACAAATCAGATTTTCTTGTCCATGAAATTACACTCAAATGATTAGTAAAGACATCTGCAAAGGGCAGACAATTTAAAATTTCATTAGAGCAAAGAAATCCTAAGAATTTAAGAAAAGAAGATAGGATGACTTTTTCACATATATAAGTAAAAAAACCCTGATTATCTAAGGGACAGAACTTAGCCAATTATTTTTTTACCTATACAAGTTAATAAAATTCTCTTATTTACCGTCTTTTGGTATGTATAACGCGCACATTTATACCCTAGGTCATGTTTCTTGTAAGAGGGGTGCGTGTTATACACGACTACAAACAATTTCTTAGTCTTTTTTTCAGGTCCATACTCCGACAAAGATATTTCCAAGTGAAGTGAAGAGTACGGAATATTTTTGCTAAAACCTAGATTGTTTTTATGTTTTACATGTTATAATTGTAATATGTATCGCATTGTTCTTGATTTGTCATGTTTTATTCAAATAAAATACATTCTATATCTTTGTTGATAGGTTTATTGTGTAAATTTGTCCATCTGTTTGGCAATCCGGAAATTTGCCAAGTCTTAATAAAGACACAATAAAGCTTTTGCTGTCGATTAAATTAGCCTCTGTGTTCCTTGTTGTCATAACTTACTGTTTTTGTATGTGTTCATCATAGAGAGTTGAAGAAAAGTGTATGAAAATTGAATAAACCACGCTCGTTTTGAAAATATAAACCGCCATTTTTTCTAATGTATTGATCAGGTGATCGCAAGTCATGTGGGTCAGTCATGTGACTTAATACAAAGTATTGTAAAGTGATGATTTACTCTATGAGAAGTTTATTTTTATAAATACGTTTTTACTTTGTAACTTTTAAACTTTTAAACAACTTTTTAAAAACTGTTCAAGAAATAATGATTGAAAACATGATAATCCCATAATTGTCACCTGAACGAATTTAATTAGGAACAAGGTCAACCTGTCACTGAATTGTTTTGACATCGATTAGACCTGTTGATTGAGGTGTGATAATCCAGATTAACAGCTAGAATCATCAAACAAAAAATGAAAACAATGAGATTTTAACAATTTATTACAGCACTAATGACATTAATTATAATTATTAGACTGATTCGTAATTATTAAATTGTTTGAATCAGAACAATAATTTGGACATTTAATCTTGTCCTTGATACTCAAACCATTTATTAAATTTGGATTAAAATATTTATCTCAATCTAATAAAATTCTTATTCATTTGTTAGAATACTTTCAATTTCATATAAATTAAGTATTCCGTACAGAATTCTCCGACATTGGTGTCCATTTAAAAAACTTCCTGTTTACCGAAAACTTCCTGTTTGCCGATTTTGGAGCTGTAACTTTTCCGAAAATGTCTAGAAGTATTATACAAACAAGAAACTTTTTTTCTCTCGTTTCTTGGACCAGAAAGGGGGTGCGCACAATACATCAATGCGCGCTATACATACCAAAAGACGGTATATAAGTATCCTACAAATTTACTTATATAAGTATACAAAAATTTACATCTTCAAGTAAATACAAATTACTTGTACAAGTAGTACCCCTGAATGAAATATTAAGAAAAATCTATGGATTTAAAATTAGAAAGTTCATGTAAGACAAATTTTATATTTGCTTTTGGCATCACTCAAATCACCAACATTGTATTGAAATTAATGATTTATCATTTACAGGCAATGCAGCATCAGATAGCTCATGTTGCAACTCAGATCGAGGCTTGTCGTCTGCTGGTATATAATGCTGCAAGGAGGAAAGAAGCAGGAGAACCATTTGTAAAAGAAGCAGCTATGGCAAAACTTTATGCTTCAGAGGTATTCAATATGAGTCTTATAAACTTTTGAACAAATTTCTTTCCTTTCTAGATAAGCTATATTAGTAGTTATGCATTTTTGATTTGAAACATGATACTTTATATCTGAAACGTAGAGTTTCAAGTACGTTTTTAACAAGAATGATTTTCCTGTTGTATATTTTTTTAGAATTTTTCAATTACACAGACATAGTTTTATACATTTTAGAATTTTAGGAAAACATTATGATTTGTGAAACAATTGAATAATTGTTTATCCTTACAAGAAAAAGCAGTGTGTTTACTTTTGTTGATATTAATCTTTATTGATGAAATAATTTAACAGGTTGCTTCTTTAACAACAACAAAGTGTATTGAGTGGATGGGTGGTGTTGGATTTACAAAAGATTACCCCATAGAAAAATATTATAGAGACTGTAAAATAGGTAATATATAATACTCTCTAATATAGAGACTGTAAAATAGGTAATATATAATACTCTCTAATACAGAGACTGTAAAATAGGTAATATATAATACTCTCTAATATAGAGACTGTAAAATAGGTAATATATAATACTCTCTAAATTAATTTATTATTTGCATCGGCATTCTCATGTCATATTAAACAAGTTGGACAATATTGCAATAATTAATTTCACATTTAAGTCTATCCTTCACACAATTATTACTGAATTTGCAGAAGCATAGTTATAATTCTACAACAGATGGTTGAACATTTGAACATTTTTATTTGAGTATTTCCAAAGTTTGTAAAAGTTTCTTTATCTTTTAATATAGTTTTCAAGATAATTATTTTCTATCATGGGTTTCTTGTATAAGGGAGTTAAATTTATGATATCTTCATTCTCTTTTTAGGAACTATTTATGAAGGAACATCAAACATTCAGTTAAACACTATTGCTAAATGTATTGAAGCTGAATCTTGATGGGATTGTGAATATTCCATTGAACTTTGACATCAGATTGGCATCAAGACACAGCTTACAGTGATTGTGTGTTACAGAAAAAAGACTGGGTTTAATTTCATCTGTCACTGAATCTCTTAAATAAAGTTAGACTGTGATATGTATGTGTGTGTATGTTACAGTAAATCCATTTCAATATGTGTCAAAAACTATAAAGCTAAGTTTGTGAATTTGCTAGAAGGGCTGTGAATTAACTGTAATATTTGTTGACTTCCTTTTGAAGGGGAACAATTGTTATTATATTTTAATCAAACCATGGCATAGGTCAAATAAATGATCAAAGACTTACAAGCCAGTGCTCTTATAATTTATGGACAGAATTCATGCCAAAATAGCTTTATAGCTGTATATTGTTCTTATATAACATGAAATGAGGTGTTTTTATTTATTATGGTATTTATTGTTTTTCATTTATGGACAAGATTTTTATAGAAAAAAATATTTACATGTAATTCTCATGATCCTTGAAATATGGTATATATATTTAAGTTAAATGGTAACCTTAACTTGTAAACAAGTTGTTTTTATCAAAATTGGAACAAAATATCTCAGGAAAAAATGATAGAATTTGTAAACAAACATGAAGTATAACTCTATGTGTGGAACCAATGCTGTTGTGTTTACTTCAACAAAGTCTACTAAAGTGTTTGCCTTAATTTGCAGGGATGTCAACTTGTGAAAAAGTTTAATTAAGACCAGCAAATTCTAGTCAAATTTCAGTTGTAAAATGTTAAGATTATGGGTATAAATTTTCTTTTATTTGTAGAATTTATTGACAAATTCATGATGCATTATTGAAGTATCCACATTTCTATGGAGATTTTAAGTTATGATTATTGAATATATTGTAGGGAATATCAGGCATTCTTTAATTAATGATCATTTGTTATTGTATGTGTGAACTTTTAATGTTGTTATATTTTTCACTAAATCATGTATTTGACAAAAAACTAAATAAAGGAGTAATAAAGTGTTCATTATATTTTTAATATTAGGGAATAGATTTTTCCAGAGAATAAAGGCAAAAACAGGTATAGTAATGGACAGACTCAGTTAACCCATCTGACGGAAAGATATACTTTGTCTGAAGCTTCACAATATTGAGTTGTACATGTTTATCAAATTTTAAATCTACTGTTCAGCCACTTCCTGCTTGTTGATAGTGTGAAATTTAACAACGTTCATCATACACGGAAACATTGTTGTCCCAAGTTTTTCTTGTCTTTATTCAGCCACATACATCCTATTTTATACACTTTACAATTACACATGTATTCTTGTTTAGCATTTAGTTACAATATTTTGATATACTTAAAAAAGATATACACCAAACGGTGGCATTCTACAAACAAAGATTTCAGTTGATGTGGTGCACCTCACAGATGAAAAAAACTTTGCATTTGCTTAATTGAATTGGAATGGTAATATATGAACTTATTCCCTCACATGTGAAAAATTTACTGCACTGAAAGTTTTGTTCTTGTAAGATGAATTAACTGAAAGAAATAAGGGTAAATGAATCCTTTCTAAATGATGAGTTGAGTTCAAGTGTGTGTGATATATACTTGTTCCTAAATCAAGGATAAACTGCATTAAAAATAGATTATAACTGATCATTTACTTACATCTTTAAAGAAGATTCAGTTATGGTTCCTATAATGAAAATGAGAATGGAAATGGGGAATGTCAAAGAGGCAACAACCTTAATAGAAAAACAAAGGATAAAAGATATTCATCCATGACACTAAATCATAACACGCACAACAAAAGTTAAAAAAACAACCTCATAAAGCAAAGGTACAGCACTTTCATTGCTGTTATTTGTCTAAAAGTCACAGGGAGGCACCTTCATATGATTGTCACAAAGGTTTGAGAGTTGAAACACTAAACATTAAGTCTTTTTAAAAGTAATCATTTGACCTACATGTGCCTATAAAGACAGGAATGTGACAATTTGTTCATTTGTTTCATATATTGATACGTTGCTGAGCTATTATCGCTTTGAGCCATTATTTTTGATATATGTCTTGAAATTCAAATTGATTATTTTACAAATACAAAGATGAATATTAAAAAGTAAATAGACATTTTATAGAATTAGATTTTCCAAATGCACTTGAAAAGATCTGTTACCTAAAAACTTTTTATTTTACAACTTTGACAATCTGTACACGCCAATATTTTTCTTTGCAGTAATATGCAGAGTTTACCTGTCAAAATTATTA
Organism: Mytilus trossulus; assembly: GCF_036588685.1. Classification (NCBI taxonomy): domain Eukaryota; kingdom Metazoa; phylum Mollusca; class Bivalvia; order Mytilida; family Mytilidae; genus Mytilus; species Mytilus trossulus. The sequence goes on along the minus strand of NC_086376.1, from coordinate 94,000,323 downwards.
TCTGCTGTCCTATTTAATCATTCTTGTCTGGTCCTATTCATAAAGAAATAGTATAGTGAGAATCATTGTTAAGTCCTAAATAATTGTATAGTTGTGTTGAATTCCAGACGTCAATATGCTGGTGTTTCTTAACCATTAGTTTAAAGCCTTGTCTCTATGGTGGTGGTATCAGGTGCTTCTGAGGTGCAAAGAGGTCTTGCATCACATGTGTCACCTCTCATGTTGCTCATGTTTATACAAAGCTGGTGATAAGTCCAATCTGGTAGGTCAGATTCCATGTGAAGAGGACCGTGGTCATATCTTTCGTTATCTGTGAAGCTTATTTTCCATAACGGTCAACCAACTCGTAGAGCTGCTAATGATGTAATGTTTCCCCGACTTCTTAAGTAATTTTGTGGTACATATAATTCCATGTGCACTTCAGGGATGGGCACGATTACTGATTACATGAAGGATTTTTGTGCAATCGATTAATAATCGATTACTCAAATTTTAGTATGTAATCGATTACAATCGATTACTTTATCAAAAGTAATTACATTACTTTTCGATTACTGTCGATTACATACTTCAACATTTCAACAAAAAATAACATGAGTAAAACACAATTATATTGCTCAACATTTGAATAGTGGAAATTAAGATCTTTACAAAATGCATCATTCAAAGTATTGCATGTTTCTAAATTATAAGTTAATAGCTGCTTTTTATATCAAATCTCTTGATGAAGATTAGAAATATTTAAAAAATCTTGAAATTTTGACTTTCAACATAAATGAAAGATATGTCATCGCATTGCAATAATCGCTTATTCATAAATAATTGTTTTTCAAAAATTAAGCTATCTTACTGACTTACGTTAGCTTTTTTGTTTGTACTCTTTATAACAAAAACAATTAGCATAGTTTATTATAATGTTTAATGGAAATATGAAAATAACCATAATTAATTAGTTCAGCTAATTTTTAAGATCAAAATTTATTTTTATAATGACATGCATGATTTAATCCTTTTGTTTGGATAACAACACTAATTACAGATTATTTAACTGCCACTGGAGTACAATTTATAACCTGGGGCCAAATATTGTAAATTTCCTTCTTAATTAGACATAAGATAATTGAAATAAAAACAAAGTATGTTTGTTATTGATTAGACGACTTTGATTATCTCATTAGTAAAGGCAATTTTGTTAAGATTTGTAACTTCTTCAATCAAATTATATAAAAAATATATATTTATAGTGTCAAAGGGATACATGTATATGTATTTCTGAAAAGAATTGCTATGCGTTGCCATTGGTTCATTGCTAAAGGGATTTATGCTCTTTTTTAATTTAATTTATATACAAATGTACATTTATATCATAACATTTAAGAAATCAACTGTTTATCTTTTCTAAGCTTTAATTTCAACTCTGATTGAAAATGATGTTTTCAGGAAATATAATACAAATAAGCTTACTACTTTTAAAAATGTAGTACAGAACTTAACCAAAGACAGACACATTTCTTATTTAAGATCTATTTTATCATTTCAAATCTATTTTCTTATTTAAATATTAAAGCTCTAGAATTATTGACAAGCACATACATCCATTTGTTTCAAACACTAGATATAAAAGTAAATTTAGGTAGGGGATCTGGTTACTCATAATGCAGCTTGAGACAATAGATAAAAATAAGGCAGTTGCTTAACTCTCAAGTATTGTTGATGCATAATATTTTATCTGTACTGCAAAGTGATAACATGCATATTTACCTCTGAAATAGATTAATTTTCATCAAACTATTTTACTAAAGTAATCGAAATGTAATCGAAAAGTAATCGATGATTACATCCAAATTTTTGCTGTAATCGATTAAATTACGATTACATGTAATCGAAAATGTCTTCGATTACAGATTACTGTCGTTTACTTGAAAAAAATGTAATCAATTACAATCGATTACGATTACCCCATCCCTGGTGCACTTATGAAGCATTTACACTTGGGGATGAGGTGTCATGTGCTCTCTATTTGTATAATTCACTGGCTGTAGTTTCTCAAATTAATTCCTGTCCTAAGCTGAGCTAATATGTAAAACTTTCGTTTGTTGTTCGATATTGTTTCCTTAAAAGGCACCTGCGTTTTTATGATGTGTCTCATTTGCTCAAGTGTGTGTCAAGGATGTCAGCATCTGTATTACTGTATATGTTGGCATGTATATAAATCTGTCTTTATATATTCTACCAGTGAAGGCACACCTTCAGTACGAAGTAATAATATCCAAACACAAATATAATAATAGTCTGTACACTATTCAGATATGTCCATATATTCCATCACCAGAATCACACATCAAGTCTTATTTATGGAATTTAAGATTATTTATAATACTAGTAATAACTTTCATCCCACACACAAGTACTACTTAATTGTCATAATTATATCTTAAAATCCTGGTATCTATGATGAGTATATTTAGCTAAATTTGACTGCTAAAGTCTCTGTCCTGTGTTAAGGAGCTAGTAGCTTTGCATATGCAGGTTGAATATAAGGCGTGTTCTAGAATCAGGTTCAACATACAGGCTAATAAGGATCCATCGGAAACCGATATTGTTTGGTCTTGTCTACAGTTGTTTTGCTCTCAGTTTGATTTGAAGTTTCCTAATCGAAATTTTCCTCGTAGTTCAGTATTTTGGTGATTGCTTTTATGCCCCACCTATGATAGTAGAGGGGCATTATGTTTTCTGGTCTGTGCATCCGTTCGTCCGTCTGTCTGTTCGTTCGTCCGTCTGTCCCGCTTCAGGTTAAAGTTTTTGGTCAAGGTAGTTTTTGATGAAGTTGAAGACCAATCACCTTGAAACTTAGTACACATGTTCCTTATGATATGATCTTTCTAATTTAAAGCCAAATTAAACTTTTGACTCCAATTTCACGGTCCATTGAACATGGAAAATGATAGTGCGAGTGGGGCATCCGTGTACTTTGCACACATTCATGTTTTTTGCTTATTCGTGTGACCGTCAATTGAACTTTCTCTTAGATTCAGCATTTTTATTATTTTCCTTTTCTTTTTTCCCTGCTTCAAGTTTCAGTAGTACTGTTGGCTCTGTTGTTAACAATGCTTTGCTACAATATTCCATTACTGATCTTACAAGGTTGTGATATAGTGCTTTCTCTGTATTTACCGATTTGTTTCACTTTTTTTGGGTCAAATTTCTATTTGTTCTTCATTCAAAGGTATCTGTGTGTTTGCAATGAACTGACACAATTCTATACGATTGAAATCACCAAATAACTCCTTGTAAGACATATTGCCTTGAATTGAAAAACGTTCATCAATTTCAGCATTGTTTCTGAAAAACTGCATTACAAAGAGAGATATTGTTACCAGCAACAACAATCAGCAACACAAAATCTGTAGCTTTATAACTAACACCAGCCTAAATGTTTGATAGCTTGACAGACACTGTAATAATGAACTTGCTTTACATTACAACCTTCGAAGATGTCTGATGACTTTTATCAAGTGACTGTATAATATGTGTTCTAATGATAGATTAAGAGCTACAGAAACTGTTTATTATAAAACTGATCTGAGACTGTAGTATAGTCAAAGAATTGATTAACAATACATAATCCCTGTTACAAAATTGACTCCTTCTAAACAGACAGTTGTTCAGGTATCTGCTACGTATACATGTTTTTGGAAAAAAAAATTGCAGTTTTGCAATGAATGTTTCATTGCAGATTTGAGGATTTTAAACTATTTTGGAAACAAATGCGATTTTAGATGCATTCTGCACCAATGTGTATGCAGAGACGTATATAGGTCTCTGGTTTATGTGACTTAATCCATCCCGCACTACTATCTCGAATTTAATTCATGTTTTCATTTTGTTCTCAGTTTGCCATGCGAACTCGTTTTATGCAGAAAATTTGGGACTCAGTTTCCTTGTATGCAATGTAGCTCTCCAGAATTCATCACTTGTTAAATTTTTGTTATATTTCAATAAATAAGCCCCTGGAATATACTGAAACTAGTTAAAAACCAGAGGTTAGATTACGTGAGCCGGTAAAGTAAGATTCTTTTTACGCTTTATCCTGTTTTATGACTCCACCAGCTACAATTTGCGAACTTAAAATGAAAGGCCCTCTAAAGTTGAACATTTGTCATTGGTTTATCAGTCAAGCTTGTTGGCTGTCCCAATCGACCTATTTTGACTTCGTTTCAGAGACACAATTTTCAAACCTTAAAATGAAAATGCATATTTAATAAGCATAACTTTCTAATTCAAATTATTATAACCAGTAACGTGTTGCACTGACAGTTTTGTTCGGTTAGGCTTTGTCAAATGCTTTGGCGATTTTTTCTGTGTCCGGACGAATCCCATCTCTTTAGCACTTCTATGAATTCAATATTGCCAACATGTTCACTTCTTTGTATGTGAAGCATAGCCAGACACAATCTGCTTTCCGTCATTATTGCCCTGCTCCATGTTTTAAGGCGCGTTATGGCAGAAAACGATCTCTCACAACTAAATAAGAACAATGTCTATTTATTCACACATGTCTTTAATGTAGAACAATGACCACGGTCATCTGTAATGAAACATAAAACATTATAAGCAATAATAGGCACAGTTCAGTCCATAGTTATAAGTAGCAAATGTACATAAGCAATTATAACCCTCTATCTCCCCTTAAGTTTTTGGTTCCTGTAATGTTCCATTAAAGGTGGCAAATACTTGTACACTGTAATATGACTAAGATGATATCACACTAATCTCCGTTAGTTGAAATGCGAACTCAAAATTCAAAATGTCAATGTCATGATTGTTAATCCATACTATAATCTGAATGCCAGGCAGGTGGTCTACTAGCACGACTAGATTTACGTTGTGGAGTAATTTCTGTCGGAGTAATAATCAAAGGAGGAGTGTTGGTGGTCGGCTGTGTTCCTTTGTTCACTAGTGGCGTTTCCGTGAATTCCAAACGACGGCGCTCATGATATGTGTTTTCAACTGTAGGACTTTTGAATGAAGAAAGTCCTGTCTTGGGCGTTTCCGGAATGTGAAGTTTTTGCTCGCTAGGCAAATCTTGTGAATAGCTGAATTCTGGTGTAGAGCTGTCCTTGGAGTCTGAAGTTGTCTGACCAAGTGGATAATACTTTTCACGAGTAGAATCTTTAGGAGTGTCTATTAATGTATCAGACGTCGGTTGTGGTACTTGTTTTGTGTCCAATGATGACGGGACAGGTACATTCTTATAAAAAAGGTCATCTTGTATGGTCTTTGTTGTTTTGGTGCCCTTGACAGGAACATACTTTCTGAGAAATTTCCTGTTGCGTAAAGTTACTCTCCCAGAGCCATCCACCTTCACAGCATATTGATCAAATTGGCGGACTTCAATGATGATGCCAGTTTTGTCCCATTTGAGTGGGAAATGCCCTACTAGTATTTGGTTTTGAATACGCACACAATCGCCAGTTGCAGGTTGAGGCAATCTTTTGGTATGTTCTGATTAGCGTTCACCCTGTTTGATGTGGCGGTTTCTTAAAGCTTCTTCACGGGCATCTAACGTTTCCCTCCAAGTATTATGAGGAGAATATCTTCCTGGTGGAATGGGAATGAAATCCCTGATTGGATGACCAAAGACGCACATTGCAGGGGAAAGTTTTGTGTCTCTATCAGGTGTATTTCTGTACTGAGGCAAGGCCCGTTGGAATGCATCCGTGTCGAGATCACCTTTAGGACCAGTGTCGTCAGCAATCATGCGTTTGACGGTTTTTACTCCAACTTCCGCCCTGCAATTGCTATGAGGGAAGGACACTGACGATAGGCGATGGTGTACACCCCAGTCACGAAGAAACTGTCTTGTAGCAGTAGAGGTAAATTCAGGACCACCGTCAGATGCTAGTTCGTCGGGAATTCTAAAAGTGACAAATGTGCGTCGAAGACAGGTTATGAGTCCGGCTGCTCCATTTGATGATCTTTCAACAATTGGCCAGTTTGAGTATCGATCAACTATGACCAGATAACAAATCCCTTTGTATTGAAAAAAAATCAGAACAAACACATTGAAACGGGTAGTTAGACATTAGAGGTGTAGATGGAACACTCGGGTTAGAAAGTGCTATCCGATTACAATGGTTGCATCCGGCTCTTTGTGTTGAAATAGCAGGGGTAATACCTGGCCAAAAAACTGATGACTCTGCTCTAGAAATCATTGTTGTTACTCCTTGTTGAGCTGCGTGTAAAGCAGACAACACTTCATCTCGGAGGCTGGGGGGAATGACGATTCTGTCCTTGTATATTATAACACCATCAATAGTGTGAAGGTGTTCACGCAATTGGAAGTATTCCCGTAATTGCGGAGGAAATAAATGACGAAATTCAGGTGTACCAGACTCAATTAAGTTGATAAGTTCATTCATATTGTCGTCACTTGCTGTAGCGGTACGAACTCTGTCCCAAGTGACAGATTTGACTGCAAGCGAATCAAGCGATGATACGGCTGATATAAAGACACTGTTATCTATTTCAGTAGCATCCAATTCTGAATCTTGATGATGTATGTCTGATAAAAAAGATGTAGCAGGTGGCAACGACAGTGTACTATTCTTGGTGGCTGCTATGTCATCTAAGAGAATAAGTTTTTCAGGATCCCTAGTTGGGTGACGTGACACACCGTCAGTAGCATGATGTTTGACGCCTGGTATATGAATCATCCGGAAACGATATCTGAGTGTTTTCTCTTTCAAATTTCGAAGGCGTGAATTCGAGATGTCTTCTAAAGATCTGTCACTGAATATTTTCAGGAGTGGTTTATGGTCAACTGCTATAATGAGATCGTCGCATCCCAGTACAAAATACCTCGCTTTGTCCAAAGCGTCGACGACGGCTAGCGCTTAACGAGATTCAGCTGGATGTGAAAATCTACTCCCGACAAGAGTTAATCGCCATCCTGTGTTACAACAGAATGGTTCACTTCCTTTGCAGGAACAATGTTTCTGAAATAGCCAGAAGCCGATACCAGTTTTTGACCAATCTGTAGCAAGACATGTCGGTTTAATTTTATCAAAGATGCGAACACCCTCTTCTATTTCGCTTATAATAGCAGCTTTCGATTCATCGAACAGTATGTTGATGTGTTCATCCCAGAAAAATGGTGTTCCTTGTTTCAATAATTGCCTGAAGGGAAGCATCTTATCAGCCATTCTGAAGGCGTAGTAGACTTGATTAACAAGACCAAACCATGAACGTTCATCCGTGATATTTCTAGGTGTTGGGAAATCTAGGATCGCCTTAAGGTATTTCATGCAAGGACGGACAGTGTTGGACTTGATCTCAAATCCAGCGAATTCTACAATATCTTGACCGAATATGAACTTCTCAGGATTGAGAGTGATGCCATGACGACCACAGATGTCGAGCCATTGTACAGCTTGAAAAAACTTTCCTCAATTGAATCAGCCCATAGGAGGACGTCATCGACACATTTGGTTTTGTTTGGAAAATCGGCAACAATTTCATCATATCGTCTTGTATAGGCGTCGCCTGAAGCTATGTAACCTTGCGGAGCCGTCTTGTAACGATATCTGCCCCAGGGTGTAATGAAGGTAGTCAGATGGCGATCTTCTTCAGGTACACTATGATAGCCGTTCCAGGCGTCAAAAACTGTTTTCTTCTTTCCATTCGGTACTGATCTAGCCTGGTGAAAAGGTGAAGGCGTATGGTGTGTTTCAAGTGCATGCACATTAAGGGGTTGAAAATCAACAGTGCGACTTGGTTTTCCATTTTTCTTAGCACATACGACCATTCTATGGCACCATGTGACAGGTTCCCCAACTGGAACAGGTTCCAATACGCCAAGTCGGACGTCTTGATCAAGACCAGCTTTGACTACCTCTTTCCAGTGGATTGGTACTGGAACTGGAGTGTGATGAGCCACAGGTTCAGCTTCGGGATCCACCATCAATCGCATTGGTGGTCTATCCATCAGTGGCAATGGCTGGTGATCACATGTATTAGTCCAGTCAAACTAAGATTTAACCTCAAACTAATTGCAACAGAAAATGTTTTAGTTCTAATCTATAGCATTATGCCCTTTATATACACAGAAAAAAGTCCCAAAAAATCTAACTTGCGAAAAACTCAAAATCAACATTTTTAATTTCCTATGGAAATTAACATTGGAAGTGGAGATAACTCTTACAAAAATGAGTCTTTTTAGGTAAGTTTTTGGTTGTTTTTCTTGAAATTTAGGAATAGTATGTTACTTTGATGGGGTTGTAAGTTTGTATTTGACTTAATTATATAATCTTCTACTCATTAAATGTACAAAACCGAAATGTTATGGTAGTTTTATTTTTTTCGTGTATTTTTCATTAAAGAAATTGCAAATTTGAAGCTTAGTGACCATTTTGAAAAAATAATGTGAAAATTTGGTATTGTTCATACCTGCATATTAAATTTTTTCAGCAACTTACCTATCTTAAGAAACTTAAAACCACAAAAAGAAGAATACATGCTTAATTATTTTAATTAAATTTGCGATTCTCAACCTTTACATGTTGAAAAATTCAATAAATGGTAAACTAATTAATTACGAAATCGAGATTATAGCTTGACAAAAGATAAGAAAACACCTTTAGAATTGTTTGTTATACTCTAAAGACCACTTAAAAATCAAGAATAAATACATTCTGATGAACAGAAGCGGTAAAAATATAATTTTGTATCAATTTTAATGGATATTTCTGTCTTTTTTGCAAGAGTTATCTCCCTTCTCAATGCAAATCTCCATAGGAATTTTAAATGGTGATTTTTTTAGTCTTCCTCAAGTTAGATTTTATAGGACTTTTTTTCTGTGTGTATTTGGGGTATAATGCTAAAGATTGCAATTTAAAATCTTCTGTTGCAATTACTTTCCGGTTAGGGTCAAATTTATGCTAGATTGACTGGACTATATTGACAGTACTAGATTTATAATAGTCCATGAGAAATTGTTTTATTTTTTTAAGGTTGTCTTCAGTTGCTGGATAATGCAAGTTCTTTGGCATTAGAGGTGACAGTTTCCGTTGAGGACAGTTACATGTGGTATCTACGCTGTTAACACTTCCGGTGTTGTTTGTGATGTTGTGAGAGTTTACAGTACCGAGAGTTTGTTGCGTATCGTCAATTTCACCAATTGTTGGGAAGCTGTCGGAGATCATTCGAAGAGCAATGCAAGCTTCTCTGCTGATAAATAGCTTATCAGAGTTGTCAGTAACATATGTCATTTGTCTCGTTTCGACATGTCTGCCTTGGTCATCTTTGCCTGAAATGCGGAGTATGGTTGCACCAAGGATCGTGATACCTTTGTTGTTGGCAGCATGCATTTTCATATTGACCGGGATTAATTCAGTCTGATTTATTCCTAGACGATGGATGACCTTGATACCGGCTAGGCAGCTCTGGCATCCTGTATCCGCCATGACAGATATTGCAACAGTATTTGTTCTTTTTGTCATGTCGAAACCAAATGCTTCATAATCTTCGGTAATATTCTTAAAACAAGGTTGACGAAGGGTTGTGGTTGCGATGCCTTGCTGATCCAGGTATCTGACAGATTATCATAAAGATGATGGTCTATGGCTAGCGTTCTACCATTTATTTTATATGAATTGCTGGACATGCTACACAGTGAATCAAAAACAGCACCTTCACAATCGTCCGTATTTTGAGTAGCCGTACCAGTTTTTGATTTGTCCTTGCTCCTACAAACCTTTTCAAAGTGGTGTTCACGGTTGCAGTATCCACACTTATGGCCATATGCAGGGCAAGCTGATTTTCGGAGACGACCTTGTGAACTTTTGCCTTGTCCCTTTTTGCCACAATATGTACAAATTTCATTTTTGTCCCTCACGGCTGTCTGTTTTGCCTTTCTATAAGAGCTGCTAGCTGCTTGAACTGTATGCGAATCAAGTAATCTAGATGCAGAACGTTTCCCTGAATCTTTTGCTTCAACGAATTGAGTGACTTCTTCGAGGGTCATGTCTTGATTTTTGTCACCGAGGAGATCTAGTTGAATTTCTGGATCAGAAATGCCTCGTGCAAGCACGTCACGAATAATTGTGTCTGTATAGTTCACATCTGTGTTACATAGAGGGCACTGTATGAAGAATTTGCTGACACCAGCTTGTCCTTGCAAACGTGCACAAAAGCTACGCACTGGTTCGTCATGGTGTTGGCGCATATTATGAAGTGTGACTCTGGCAACCATCGTATTTTCTTCACGAACAGCAAGTTGCTCGATTGCAGCTAACACTTCTTGCACAGGTTTGTTTGTTAGACTACCCCCTGCTGATCGTGTCAAGTCCTTGCGTAGCTGTTCATCGCAGCATTCTAGAAGCTGAACTACCTTGTCAGGGCCGGCAATTTTCGTTGCTTCAACATAATCGGACCACCGTGATTCAAAATATGCCCATTCCTCACTAGTTCCAGCTGTTGATATAACCGGTCTTTTTACTTTTTCTATTTTCGCTGCTGTGACTGGTCCCGGAGCGTGTGTTGTACTGTGAACAGTGATGAGTACAGCTACGATTGCTGCATCAAGATCGTCAGTGCCATAATCACATCCAGGTATTGGACACTGTACTGCAGGCATTGTCGTAAAAGTGTTGTTCTTCACAGGTCTTCATTAATTACTGGCCGTGGTCATAAATAAGAACAATGTCTATTTATTCACACATGTCTTTAATGTAGAACAATGACCACGGTCATCTGTAATGAAACATAAAACATTATAAGCAATAATAGGCACAGTTCAGTCCATAGTTATAAATAGCAAATGTACATAAGCAGTTATAACCCTCTAACAACTGCAAGACTCAACTGGCAAGGCTAACAGAGTCAATAGTATGACATAGTATTTGTGTTATGTTCTAATTCGTAACCTCAACCGAGCATTAAACATTTATCAATATAATACAAAACTCTCACTTGGGAGTTGCCACTTGCAAAAGTCAAGTGCATTTTTATTCAGGTAATAAGTACACTGAGACTGATCCAACAAGCATACATTGGGATTTCTTGCTATTTATCGTCATATCATTTTCTTTACACCATTTAATAACATTGTCTAAGTCTTTATTCAAACATATATCTAAATTTACAATAAATTTAGATGACAAATGTAAAGTTGTATTATCAGCATATAGATCAGATTCTGTATATTCTAAGGTTAATGGTAAGTCATTTATATAAATGAGGAACAATACAGGTCCAAGTATAAAACCTTGAGGAACTCCAAAAGTTACAGTTTTATTTTCTGATTCAGTGGTTCCTAACTTAACTTTTTGCATTCTCTGAGAAAGGTACGATGAAAAACATTTTACAGAGTGGTCATCACATTTGTATAAATTAACTTGAGTTTTGATAAAAGCCACGGTATATTGTGATTTACCGTATCAAAAGCCTTCTTAAAATCTAAAAAGAGAATGGCGCTAAAATTTCCATTGTTCAATTCCTCTAACCATTTATCAATTATTTTAATGAGTGCTGTATGAAAGAATGTTTTTTCTCAAAATCCAGCCGGACAGCTGTCCAACTATGTATTGATATACCATGAACCTTAACCATTTATTGTTGATGAGGTTGTGTTAATAAAATATTTGTATTTGTATATGTAAAGCAAAATTACATCCGGGTGAAATTTGATCCCGAGGAAAAAATGTCACAGTAGTTGTTGTTATTTTTTTATCCGGAGGAAAATATTTCCCTGGGATATTTTTTCCTTTGCCGTGAAATTCTATCTGGGTAGTTAACTTATTGAATAGTTATTTGAAAAAACTTATCCTTTAAAAATACTATGAAATAATAATAGTGTATTTGAAATATAGCGAAATTGTTAAAAAAAAATGTATTATAATGGGAAATAATTTCACAAATTTTCCTTGAAAAAAAATCCTTAAATATTCAAGTCAGTATCATCTTTTTAAAAAGAAAATTATCATGAAACATAGGGAAGAAAACCAGAAGTAATTTCAAAGATAGTAATTGTGAAAATAATATCATAACTATAAATATTATAAGGTAAGTGAAATACATGTCAAAGTGAGTTGTTTTCAGATCTCAGTACAAATATAAATTTAAAAGTAAGGTATCATGATATTTTAACTATATAAATAGTTTTGTCTGGGGACAGAGATGTAGGTGTTGATTATATGGAAATCAGATAAATCATAGCAAAACAATATATTGGAACAAAAGCATGTTTAACAGCTGGATAGTATTTACTTGTGAAATTTTATCTGTCTTATTAAATCAAGTTGTAAGTCATCTTTTTTTATATAAACATGATAAATGAATATATAAACAATAAGATTCAAGGAAAAATGTCACTATGAAATAGAATCAGAAATATATTATATTAATATCTTTAAAATATAAATTGCTCATAATTACCTCCCTTTGATAAATTATGCAAATTTGGTCTACCTTTGTCAGAGACATATAATAATATGTATTATATGTCTCTGCCTTTGTGAAACATTATATAATTATAGTCAGATATATATTGATTGTGAGTAACTTACATAGTAGTTAATGGGTCTCTATTTCATTCGGTTCTGTGAAATATAGTACGGCAAATACATACTGGTACATACTATCCGCATAAAATAGATAGATTTTCACTCCTCTGGAAAAAATCAACTTGTGAAATACCATGCCAGGAAAACGATTACCGGGACAAATTATCCTCAGAATCAAATATCACAGAGGAAGAAATAAACCGTTACATGTCTTCTGTAAAACCTTTGTTTTGAAAGACAAACAGATTTCAGTGGCGGATCCAGAAATTTTCATAAGTGGGGGCCCACTGACTGACCTAAGAGGGGTCCGCTCCGGTCACGCTTCAGTGATTCCCTATATAAGCACCCAATTTTTTCCCTAACAAGGGGGGGCGGGCCCTCTGGCACCCCCCCCCCCCCCTAAATCCGCCTCTGGATTTGAGTGGTATAAAATGCACTCAAGCATTGTAGCCAGAAGCAAAATCCGGAGAGAAACCATCGTCATGTCGGTGTTGGTTTTGTGATTTACACAACTTCGGGAAAATGGAGGACACCGAAGGAAATAAGAATAACAACAAAAGCGAAAACAATGAAAACGAAGAAGATATTGACTTTGAATCAATGGGAAAGCAGGAATTAGAAAAACATTTAGTGGTTGCTGCAAAAAAAGGCCGAATAGAGAGAGTCAAGCAACTGTTACAAAGAGGAGCATCACCTGATGCCAAGGAATATAACAGAAGTCTGTTTTATGCTTCTGAAAACTACAACACACCCCTGCAAAATGCTGCATCGGAAGGCTTTCACGAAATGACAAAGGTTCTTATTGAAAATGAAGGTATTTACTGTTGTATGGTTTTTAAATTATCTAAATCTAAACTGTAACTATTCATTCTTTATACAGTTTTTAAACCGCTTTTACTATTTTGCAGTGCAAATTGGACAGGTTGAGACTACTGACTACATGAGATAATCATTACCTTACCTCTGTATCTTTAACCTCCTATATAGGAGAACCACACCAGTGTCTTCATAGGCACCAGTATGTCTAACAGTAATATCCTCCACCTGCGTGCTTTATATGCAGCAAAAGTCCAATACCATTGATTTTTTGTTTTATATACAAGTGAAACAAATCACAACTAGTTTTAGCACAAAACTTTAGTTTGAACATGAGGCTGACTTTTTGTGGATTTTTTACAATGCTACTTGTTCATAATTTTTTATTGAAGAAAATTCCTATTTCATTTTGGGAGATAATTTTGTCGAACCAATTAACAGTTTGTCCAGGAAGTAGGACAAATCGCCCCACTGGCAAAAGCCCCATACCAAATCGCCCCACTTTTTCACCAACTCGCACTACTATTAAAAAAATTGCCAAATGTGACCGTGACGTCATCAATTTTTTTTCATGGTTTAAAATGGTTTAAAATGGAATTTAGAATTAAATTATATATATTTGTCTATTCAAAATAACATAAAAAATGTGCGGGTTATTTAACAGTGTGCACCATATTTTTTATGTTATTTCTTCATAGACTGAGAAAATATAACAGTTATCAGGTATTCCTTAAATAACTTTATACTTGTGAGCTTAGTTATTTGGATAACAATTGAAAAGAAACCAGTCCTGTTGATTGTATCATAATCATACAATTGAAGGATTTCAATTAAAAGATACAACTTTATTGCAAAAACAAAGCAGCAGTTTGATTTTAAAGCACTTCACTGAGGTTTTCAGAAGTATTGACGTGGGACAGGGACATAGATATACAATGGGACTGCATCTTTATATAAGTGGGGCAAGTTGGCACTTATAATTTACTCTTGGTTTATCTAATTGTCATGAGTGACATGAGAGGGGTGAGTTGACAGACCGTTACAGAGCGTGGGATTTTTACCCTTTTCATAAGTGGGACATGTTATCATACCTATTTGCAATGGAAGTTTACCCTTTTGCATAAGTGGGGCGAGTTGGTAAACAATAGTGGGGCGATTTATTAGAAAGTGGGGCAAGTTTGTGAAAAAGTGGGGCAATTAGGTGTGGGGTGATTTGCCAGTGGGGCGATTTGTCATGGAATCGTTTGTCACTTTAACTTTTAATTAAGTAACATTAAGCATGTTTTCTGGTTAAGCAAATACAATGTAAATAAAGTAGAGTGTCTTGAGCATTACATGCATTATACAATGTTGTAAGCGTCATTGTTGGATAAATATTTTTTATTTTAGCTGATATCAATGCTGGGGACCGATTTGATGTAACAGCCCTTCACATGGCAGCTGAAGGAGGCCATGTTAGATGTGTAGAACTGTTGTTAGAAGGTGGCGCTGATTGTAACATTGGAACTAAGTACTCGAAATATGGCTCATATACTGGTTAGTATTGCTCATGTTGCTAATCTATAGAAATTTAAAGTTGTGTTTTGAACAAATGTTTGAACTAGCACTTTTCCTGACCTGTTTTGCACAGTTGAGTATCAATATTTTTTAAGGGAATGGAGGGGGAACTAAGGCTCCTTGTAAATTGTCAATGCAATAACCATACATTTAAATGAAAAAAAAAGTCCATATAACAGCAGAACATTTAAAAACTGTTTACCTTTAACAACTTAAACTATATACATGATATATGTGAAATTTGAAATAAGGTGACTTTGTATGGCTAAATAATATTATATTTTGCAGTGCTTGCCCCATCTTCTTTCAAAACATGGCCTGCTAAATAATTTTCTTATTTTAATACTTATTCAACTTGACATTTGTAAAAAAAATATGTTTATTTTTCTTAGTAGGGCTTCTCAGCCTTCTGTGCTACATCTGTATATGGCTCTTTATTTCTTTTAAAATGTGTCTATTTCATTCCCTAGCTTTATCATTGTATATCTATAAAAATGCTTTAAGAATGTGCTACATCTGTATATGGCTCTTTATTTCTTTAAAATGTGTCTATTTCATTCCCTAGTCTTATCTTTAAAGATGCTTTCAGAATACTACAGAAATTTTGTTCATGATGGCAGATTTTGTTGGACAAAAGTAATAATTTACAATGTACAAGTTTATACATACATACATGTAATGTTATACATGTTCAAAGGATTCTACTTAAATTTCCATAGACTTTATATCAGAGAAACAATCTTTAGCAAGTTCTGATTAATATAGGATGCATTATTAGCAATTATTAAAGATAATTGATTAAAACTGTATTTTAACATTGTAGCATTTCCACACCCAGGTGGCACAACACCACTACATTTAGCCTCCGTTCACAACCATCTAGAATGTGTGAAGGCATTGATATGGCATGGCGCTGATTACAATGCTGTGGACGAGTATGGCAGGACCAGTCTATATTTAGCTGCAGCGGCTGCCTTCGAAGATTGTGTTCATGCTCATTTAAATAATGCTATCTGGAAGGACATTTTATCATTGCCAGTGAAAGGAACAGGTGCAGGCCCTGGACAGGAAATTGGTAAAATATTATTTCATTTTGTAAACCAATTATTTTTGTATGAAATTTGTTATTTTTTGCAATTAAAAAGTAGGAAAAAAAGTGAATATGTGAATCTTATACAAAAACATCAAGAAAATATTAAAATATGTAGAAAGGGTTAATTGTTTAAAATTAGTTAGTTCACAGTAATTGCACTTTAGGTGAATTATATTACATTTATATTTTCTCCTCATTCTTTAAAGAAAAGGATAGTATATGAGGTTCTGTTTTCAAATAAAATTAAATACTGG
This sequence comes from Mytilus trossulus, assembly GCF_036588685.1. Lineage (NCBI taxonomy): Eukaryota > Metazoa > Mollusca > Bivalvia > Mytilida > Mytilidae > Mytilus > Mytilus trossulus. The sequence continues at coordinate 93,984,040 of NC_086376.1, read as the reverse complement.
TATATACCATACCAATATCTGTGCCATAAAAAATGTTGACATATATATATATTTCTAATTTTAAAAAGTAAGCACATTAGTTTGCATTTATATGTGGAATTATTGGATTTTTTCAGCAGTTTCACATGCATATTGTTACTGAAAATGCTTCCCCCTTAATAAACAAAAAATGACTAAAAATTTCTTCTGTACACAATATTTTATTTTTATGGCTTTTCATTGGTTGTATAATTTCTGCTTTTTTACTTCAGGTAACACACCATTACATGAGTGTGTGAAACACAAACTGGTCACCTGTATAAGAGCTCTGCTAAAAAGAGGGTCAGATGTTAATCATTTGAATGCTGCAGGTTTCAGTCCACTACATCTTGCTGTTAAAGCTGGGGAGGGATTCTCTATGCCAGTTTTACGAGAACTAGTAGCCAATGGTTACAACACAGATGTTAATATTCCAGATTCACATGGTAAATAATCCAGTTCAATTAAACTACATAGGATATACCAAAAGAGGTGGATGAAATAATCGAAAAACCTTCCACAATAACGAGTACAAAAAAACAAATAAAATGTTAAAACATATTATATAAACATATTTTTTTTGTAATCATCATACTAAAAATGTGCATTATATCTTTTCAGCAAAAATATAAATAAGATATCACAATACACCTCTGCTAGAAGGGGCAACACTATCTTGACTTCAACAAAGTTGAGCATTTAATTTCTGACTCACATACAAATTTATATGAACATACACCTGTAATTGAGGATTAAGTCAATTTTAATAGGTTTTTCACTTAACAAATTATGCTGAAATGGAACAGGTTAATGTGATGGGAAAAAGGTTTATGTAAATATAATAATAAGAATATATTTTGAACTTTATGAAACTTCTTTTTGTTGAGCCTTTGACTTTAGTCGAAAAAACGAGACTAAGCGATCCTACATTTCGTTGTCTAAAGCTTCCACAAATATTCACTCTGTGATTTAAGTTTTTGAAATTTTAACAACTTTCTTTTGCTATCCTGGATTTGTACCAAACTTATACAGAAGCTTGTTTATGATCATAAGATACAATGTAGTATCCAGAAGTAAATTTTGTAAAAATAAAATTCCATTTTTTCTGTATTTTACTTATAAATGGACTTAATTTTTCTGCCAGGAAACATTACTGATTCACTCTGTAGTTAGTTTTTAGAATTTTAATAACTTTCTTTTACTATCCTGGATTTTTACCAAACTTTGGACAGAAGCTTGTTTATGATCATAAGATAGTATACAGAAGTTAGTTTTCAAAAAAATATTCCATTTTTTCCGTATTTTATTTATAAATGGACTTAGTTTTTCTTCCATTTAACATTACATACAGTCTGCAGTTAAAAGTTTTTAAAACATTATAAGATTCATAAACTATCCTGGATTTTTACCAAACTTGGACAGAAGCTTCTTACAATCAAAGGAGAGTATGGAGAGAAATATTTTTATTGATTTTTTTCCTCATTTTTGTTGAGTGTGCGATAAACAGCATAAGTACCCTGGTAGGTGAGACACTGAACCCTTACTATTTTTTTTTATATAAATAACATTTATTTCATTCCAGGGTACACTCCTTTACATTATGCTTGTTTCCATGAGAACAACATGCAGGAACGTAGACCCGAGGTGGCCAGGCTACTAATTGCATATGGTGCCAATGTAGACATCAAGATTTCAGGTGCTGACCGTGCTACTCTTCTAACACAAGAACTAAGAAGTCCATTTGCTGACTTATCAATATTGAAATATATAGTGAAAACAATGGAAGTTCTACCTAGTCCAGACACTGTGAGAATGATTGGTCCCTCGACTGTAGGCCTGCACATGGATTTAGCCACAAGACGACGTCTTATGATGGCTGATTCACAAAATCATTTTGAGAAAGTCAGATGGTTTAAGAATGAGTGCCGAACACCCAGAACACTCCAGCATATGTGTCGATACTCTGTTAGAAAAACAATCACAGTCAAAAGAATTGGCCAGCTTCGTACATTGAAAATACCAAATACATTAAAAGACTATTTATTGTTTAATGATGGAGATGAAGACTGATGGAGATTAAGAATGGTGGAATTCATTAAAAGTGTTCAAATCAACATTAAAGTATAACCTAAATATACTTTTAAAGAACAGAGTTCTATACTCAATACTGTCATACTCTGCATAGAGTACCATTTTATGTTAGAGAAAAAGTTAGTTCTGGAAGTAAGAGACTTGACACTATTAATCAGTTGACCACATTTGTTATCTATGATTAGGAACATTTTGTTATCAAATGTATCATGAATAAGGTGAAATAGTAACGTAAGAGAATGTTTTGAATGTTCCACATCGCGAAGAAGCCTATAATTTTACAAATCTGAATCATTGACGGTCAGTAACATTTGAATGTAGCTAAATACAAATTCTGTGGTGTTTCAAAGTTTGCTAAGGACATACATATATGATGGTAACGTAATTTTATTGTTCAGAACAGAAGTCATGCATAAAGTATATGTCTTACGATGTTGTCTAAAATAATGAACAAAATTCTGATTTCATCATGTTCATTCATTTCTGATTTTCAAAAGGAAATTTGTAATTCATAAGTGAAGAGCTATTCATTAGGGAAAACTTCCTTATCCAGAAATGTCAACTTTATTCATTCAAAAACATATTTGTGCAATATTGTCGTGAGATAGGAGCATATGATAATAATACAATAACAATATATGAAACTCACCAGGGTTTATTAATGTGATACAGCAATTAATACACAACATACAGCTATAATTGGCCATTTCAGAATCTAAAGGACTATGGGTAATTTCATTGTTCGTACTCCAGAATGAAAATAACGTTATGTCATTGGTTGAATTTCTATTGTATAGGAAGTTTTTAACCAATCACAACGTTTTGGTGTACACTTTTGAAAATATTACCCAGAATGCATTAGATTCTGAAAAGGCAAATAGAAATAATCAACACAATCAATAATGTCAATACATGTGGTTAAAGGTGAAGAATTTCGAATGTTATGTTTTGTGTACTACATCTGTTATGTTTTGTGTACTACATCTGTTACATTTTGTGTACTACATCTGTTACATTTTGTGTACTACATCTGTTACATTTTGTGTACTACATCTGTTACATTTTGTGTACTACATCTGTTACATTTTGTGTACTACATCTGTTACATTTTGTGTACTACATTACGGATTAATGTTAAGGTACATATAAAACATGGACTGGTTCAGTACTATAAATTAGAGTTCAGCACCACAATATTTAAATTGTTGAAATGTGTCATTTTTGAAGAAAGGTTGCACAAATGTCAATTAACAATACATAATGTTTAAATCTTAAGTGTTAATTGTAACTTGTTTTTGTGAATGAATGAATAAACAATTAAGATTTAAACGTAATTAACATTAATGGACGATTGTGCAAACCAGTCAGTTTTAAATATAAATATTTTTTTTTTTTTTTTTTTAAATTGTTATTTGGATGGAGAGTTGTCTCATTGGCACTCACACCGCATCTACCTATATATATATTTAAAACACTCTAAAGATGTTCTACAGTATAAAAATTTAGTTTAGAACATGTAGAATGGTTAAACACAGAATTAAGTGGGGTTTCAAAATGATCATCTGTTTGAAAAATATTTTTGTATCTAGAATATTTAAATTTTTAAAGAACTGTTCATCAAGTTTACACAATGTCATATAAACATGATAAAGGCATAGTATCATCTAAACAAAACTCATTGTTCAAAATATTCCTTTAAGTATATGATTGTTTTGAATGAAGAATTGTTCAGTACATATTTTATTGTAATTGTTAATTTTGTTAAACATCTTCTGGTACCAGGTTGTTATTGTATATACTTTATAATCTGTAGAGATTTTTAGAAAGCTGCTATTAACTCATTTCAGTCAGTGGCGGATCCAGGGAGAGGGTTCCGGGGTTGGAACCCCCCCTTTTTTTTGGAAGATCAATGTATTTGAATGGGGACATATAGTTGGAACCCCCCCTTTGTCCTGGGTTGGGAACCCTCCCTTTTTAAAATGGCTGGATCCGCCCCTGTTTCAGTCATGCAAGGAACAAAATTTATCAAGATGGTAGAATTGTATAGAACATAAAACAGAACATTTTTTGTATTAAAGAAAAAATATTTACATGTCCATAATATATTTGCACATGAACATGACTCAGTTATAATAATGGAAGACAGGTTGTCGTAAAATATACAAAATATTAGTTATCTGCTTAACATGCTTAATATAATAACAAGGGGAGTAAGCCTTGGTGAATCCATCACAAATGTAGTCAGTACATGAATTTACAACAAAGTGCATAAGTTTGTAAAAAATATAGAAAGTTTGAAAGAAATTAAATAATATAGAAAGTTTGAAAGAAAGTAAATTATATAGAAAGTTTGAAAGAAGCAACATTCTCAGCCATTTTGTTCTTCTGACATCATGTGAGTTGATTCTGATTTTATTTTATGTTATAAACAGTTGATTTTGGTTCTGATAACTTGACTTTAAACATTATCCCCCCTTCCCCTTATTTGTTCTCTCACATTCTTTATCTGAATTTCAATCATCCTGAAACTAATCTGTACATGTACATGCCTTTTGTATAAAATGCTTAGCTGTTATATGATCAGGCTGTTGTCTCTGACATATTCCCATTTCCGTTCTCATTTTTTTTATGATTTCAACATATTGATATGAGGTTAAACTATCAGAGCTATGTGAATAATGCAACTAATAATTCATGTAAAACAAGTTCATTATTTCGAAAATATTTCAGAGAAATTACATTTGTAAATTTTTTTACAAATTTTTCTGAATATGCTTGAAATATTTGAAACTATAAATTTAATTTAATATAAGCATGATAAGTGAAAATTTTCAATTTTGATAGATTTGTGATTTTTTTATTATGAACCTTACAAATATGCTAATTGAATTTTATTTGTTTTGTACATTAACACAAGAAATACTTGTCATTTCATTTTGTTTACATGTAGTCAATCATAGAAGTTATATATTTATTCATAGATATTTTCATATATAGTAATCATGTTTAAACTTGAGGGTTTAGAAAAAATGAAAGTCTAATAAAATGTAAAAACAAATGTGTTTGTACAGATGCTTTTGTATACCATATCACATACTGAACTGATTGGGCTTTGCTCATTGTTGAAGGCTGTATGGTTACCTATAGTTGTTAATGTCTTTGTCATTTTGGTCTTTTGTGGATAGTTATCTCATTGGCAATCATACCACATCTTCTTTTTTATATGATACATGTTTATGCATGATCGTTTAAAAAGCAAGTCTCTCAGAAACAATCATTTATTTATATTTGTTGTTCAAATTACTTCTTTTCGAGGCCTAATTTTTTCATGTGTACACAAAAAAATATGAGTTTCATGTGTCAAAATTCTTTTTTGTATAAACCTTCGTCAGGAAGGCTCAAGGTCAAATATTTGAAAGCCAAAGATGTATAAGAACTAAAAGAGCTGAAGAGAGGCAAAAAGGGTTCTTTTACAAAAGACCATTTACAAAGATTTTAAGAGAGGCAAAAAGGGTTCTTTTACAAAAGACCATTTACAAAGATTCGAAGAGAGGCAAAAAGGGTTCTTTTACAAAAGACCATTTACAAAGATTCATTATATTGGCCATGAAAAAGTTTAAGTAGGGTAAAACACTACTACAATAGATATAAGAAGATAAGGCATGAGTGCCAATGAGATAAATCTCCATCCAAGTCATAATTTGTAAGTAAACCATTATAAACCAAAGTCTAAGATATATTAGAATGAAAGGCATCAAATCAAACTGTAGGATGACATAATCTAACTCAGATGATCAAGTAACATGTACACTGCTCTGTAGACCAAACATTGTGAATGACACCATTAGTTATAAAACATTGGAGATCAGTCTAATCAGGAGATTTTGACCAATGAACCATAGAAACAAGAGCACATCATCAGATGACTCCTAGCAAATAGCATTATAGCTTTTGGAAAATATACATGATTTATCACATGAAGTGTTTGAGATATACATAATAAGCTTAACGTTGATCAGTGAACCACAAAAAAGAGGATGTCATACAATTCTTCTTAGATCAAACATGTTCACCTTATAATGATTCTATTAACCATATAAATAGAGATGACCTGTGCAATAAAAGAGGAAGTGCTAAAACCATAAAAAGTTAACTTTATTATTTAACCATGATAATAACCTCTAAATGAGGCTATACATTTTACGTAAAAATGTGCAATTTGCAATGATTTTGTATATATACCAAATATAAATTTTGTACACCAAATATAATTGACCTCATAAAATGTGGTTAAATTGAGAAAATTACCGATTTAGTATGAATCTTTTTTTAATTTTTTTTTACTATACAAATGTTGTCATCTTACTTGGTTACAAAAATCAATTTCAATCCTATTAAATAACTGAACTTAGATTGAAAACTTGATGCCTATGAAAAACTATGAAAATGGGATGAAAAGTGAACCTCCAGAGTCCAGACAGAACCGCATTAGTGGTTTCGAGGCATGCTCACATTGAGTTAGGGATGTTAAGGATTTGCTTCCCAGCTGCTGGGTCAAACCAAAACCTTTAAAAACAAAATGATATTTGCTATCTCTCATCTAAGCATTCAGCATTTAGGAGTATGAGTAGACTGAGCAGAATCGAGTAAAAAGTTATGTGTCCTGCAGATTACTACCTTATGCAGTAGCACGAAAATAGTCAAGACTCTGTATGTCAATCAATTACAATGCTGGGTTCATATTCATATCAAATTAACCGTCCTGAATATGCATTTTAATAGTCAATGGACGTTAAACAGTCATTAATGCATGAGCAAGTTTGATGACTGTGTCTATTGTTCAATCCTACTCCTAAAATGGTTGGAGGTAAACCAACACCAAATATCTGGTTGGCCTTCTTTTTTATTTTTCAAAAGTTTAAAGTCAGGATGACCCATATTCATTTTTGTAAAATTTCTAGCAATGTAAGGACAATTTAGACACTGACAATTTGTAGACACATGTCTACTTCTACACCTTGATATCTTCTTATGTTTTGTTTAACTTGGGTTTACTGTTTCCTAGATGTATACCCACACATTATATTCAAATTAAACAGAAATATTGTTTGGTACTCCATATTCTGAACAGTTCAAAATATCTTTATAATTGCATGAAAAACAGTGAAAAGACAAAAATGTTATAAAACGATTTATTCTATAATACAAATGGTATTTTTCTTGTAATAAGTAATGATATTTGATGAACCTAGCAGTTTCATATTATAAACATAGAATACTGACATTGTGTTAACAGACAAATTTCACTCACATGAAATTCACAAGATTTTACATATTTCATGTGTAATAAGCTTAAGCGTATCAGAATCGATTTTGTTCACAAGAAATCAATTAAACATGTATTTATTTTTCTTTTTTTCATGTGATTTTTTTGGGATAAGCTCACTTCAAGAGAAATTTTCCTGAAAAAAAATTATGTCATTATAACACAATTTTATATAAAATAAACTTTTTGATTTTATACACAAATGAAGAGAATAAAAAAATTCTAAAAAATATTTTACGTTATAAAGCTTTTTTTAAATACTACATTTACTTATAAATTGATGGTTTATGCTTTTCTTGCTAATATACTACACAACCCATAATGCCTTTGCTTTATACAGACCGATATATTCTCAGTTATTACAAATATAAAAGAAGCTTTCAACAAAGTTTTCCAATAGTCATTTGTTTGCAATATTACAAAGTTATGATATGAAATTAATATAATAACTAAAAATTGTCTAACTCTCTCTAGGTCCCTCCCTCCCTTAAAGTAAAATACAAAAACTATGTGTAGATCATTTTCACTGGACTCATATATTGGTATCTACTGCATTTGTTCATAATATTTAATTATGACAGTCATGTTAATAAACCATTTGATTTATCTAATATTATATTTCATATACAAAAGAATTTTTCTTGTTTTATAATAGACTAAAATAAAATAACAAAACACAAAATAAACATTTTAAAATCATCTAACAATTTAATAACAGAAATATTTTTTGTTCTTCGACTTTGATTCTTGTTGCAATTCGATAAGACTTGTGAAGATATATCAATAGAGCTAGACATATCTAGCTAAGGTAGCATACAAGGTTTCGAAACATAAAGCAAATAGTGATTGTTTTACTGGCAGTAATTGGATTTCTACCTACATGACCTACAAAAGTTTATAAAACAGGTATATCACACATTGAAAACAGTGTTACTGAAGTTAATGTGGAGGATGTAACTTGTGTATATGACCCAAGCCAGGCATGCTATCAATAATGGTATAATAAATAACAAGTATAAAATATCACAATAACAAATAGGTCCCATGATCAACATTAACTCTTTAAAGCTTCCAATCGACTCGTCAGATCTTCCTCTCCCTCATCTTCACTTAATGCAGTGGCGCCCTCTGCCTCTACTGTTGCTGATGGTAGTGTGTCATGTAGGGCATCAGGTGCCTTATCCAGTACACCTATAAAACAAAGAAGAAGAATTAACAAGTTGAACCAAGTAAGTTAGTTCAGTTATCTCCCCTTAAACAAGTTAGGCCAAGCTAACAAATTATCTCCCCTTAAATATGTAAAACAATTTTATATTCCTTTAAGCACATCTTACATTAGGGGTTCTAAAACTGTGTAAAGTTTCATAACTATCTGTAAAGCTGTGTAGGAAGATAAGTGCTTAGAAGAAATTATTACTACATAATTATACATGATATAGGAACATCAATTGTGACTTGGATGGAGAATTGTCTAACATCTTCTTACATCTATTATTCAAGGTAATCCCTACAAGATTTAGATCAGTGTTATATTCTGTTATGTGCATACATGGGTCCTTCTCTTCGACTGTGTAAAGATAATTCAATATTTGTTCAGGTGTGTAGAAGGAGATGTTCTAACATATAGCAACATTTGGAGTAATTAAGTTCGATTATCTCCCATTTATCATTTTGAACAAGGATCACAGTAGGAATATTGTTATATTTCTTTCCACTCATCTGTGTGTAATGTAATCAAATGTGTAAAATTTCATTTATATCATTTCTGTCATTCAGAGGGAGTTAAGCTAACTAGCAAATAACAACATGTTCCAACATTGAAGAATTAGTTAAATTATCTCCCCTTTCAACAGATAGGACAAACACATGAACAGTTAATGTTCTACAACTGTGTTAAGGTGCATCTCTTATTATCCAGTCAAGAAGGAGGAATTGCACATACATGGCACATGGACAAGACAGACTGATAGACATTGTGATTCCTATGTAGCCTCAAAAGTCTGTTTAATTATTACATATCAGTTGAAATGAAGATTATAAAATAAATTACCACTGGTGAGTTCATCTAAAACTTTGGCAACTTCTGTGTCAATTTCTTCATCCATATCTTCATCATCTAAGCCTTCCATTGTATCTTCTAGCATTTCCTCCAATATACCTGCCTGTAAAACAATAACAACAAATTTCTAGAGAGTTAGCCTTTATGTCATTGAGTACATAAGAAGTAAATGTTTTAACAAGTCAGTACAAAAGATTTTTTTCCAAGTTTGGCTCATTTAAATGGAAAATTCATTTTTCATCTTTTTATGTTGAATGTATAAAAACTGTTCGATTGGTTTTATTAACATTTTGAAAAGGGAATAGCCTATTTTTGTATATATTTAAGATGGATTTAATTGACTTACACTGATTATTTTTATAAGGGAAAAGGAATGGACACATTATTTAATAAGGACTTCAAACATTGTAAAAGCAAGACAACTCAACTAAGTTAGTAGTTCTTCCATTTTTTAAGCATCTTTACTATAACGTTACATGTACAACAGTGCTTAAAAACAGCACAAAAATACAATCTAGTGCTTAGAAACATGGTAATCAGTTGTTTGGTCTGTCTGCGGCATTAAACGTTTAAATTTCCTAAATTGATTTATCGGCTGTGTCTCTCCAAGTGATAACTGTAGCATTATAGTCTCTTTGAAATTTGGTATCCTTGTTAACATATATATATATAAGCTTATAAGTAAGTAAACTATAAAAACTAATTTGGCCCATGATTGTAATGTTGAAATAATGTATGTTGTACGAGGCTGACAAGAATTTCATAAGGACCCAATGTCTTCACATTCTTGTATGCTACAGGTATGCTGAACTGTCATACAGGGTCATATAAACTTTGCTATAACAGGTTTAGCTAAAATTCTAATAAGAAGTAGTGACCATTTAGGTCCAGGTTTGAACAAACCCACAGGTTTCATATAAGATAAGTCATATAAAATATACAAATTAAACTAAAATTGTTTTTTTCTTAATATAGAGAATGGACACAGGGAATGTGTCAAAGAGACAACAACCCGACGGGTTTTCAACATACCTGTTTTTTTTTGGTTAATTGTGGAAATAAACTTTTCATACAAAATTGTCACTTGGTTTTAAGTAGTAAATTTGTATATGTAGTGTACCTTCATCATTTCTTTTGACATTTCCATCATGGTTTGTTGTATTTCTGGTAGTTTAATTAATGCCTGCATACTTTTCATCACATCTGTACTCTTCTCAAGAGCTCCAGCTATTCTTAATGTTGCTAAAAAGGATGTAAGTTAATGATTATGTCTCTATAAAATGTTTTGCAATTTATCATATGATTATTGATGACAAGTTCAATTATTGATTTACAATGCATGCAAGTACTAGTAAAAACAGTTAGTAAATGTATATGCCAAAAAAAACGCAATGAGAAGATATAATAAATAAGAACAAATGATCTTATTTGTCTATACATTTACAAATGATAAGGAGATGGAGACATGAACAAAAATATATACAGATACATGTAAGATATATAAATATAATGATTCATTTGCAAGCAGTGAACAATTATGATAATATGAAATAAATACCTAGTTGATTTTTCATGTTCATAGATACAGAATTCATATGTGCCTTTGATGCATATAGTTTATTCACAACTTTTCGTGATTTGACAATTTCAGTAGCCAGGATTTTACAAGCTCCTTTTTCTCCTTTTTTGGCTGCATCTTTCATATGCCGTTTTGCCTTCTCTTCCTCTCTTTGTATACCTTAGAAAAAATAACATGCAAGGTTAATATACTATTTTTTTTACAAGCAAAAACTTACAAATCTAACTTTTACAGCTGATTTCATAGAGTGTGTAGGGAAAGGGTAGTATACCTTACCAAATAATGACTTTTTAAAATTTTATTTGTTGCAAGGGTTGTAGTTAATTGTATTTTTAAGTGACAAGCTTTAATTTATATGCTTTATGACAATAAAAATTATTACCATATGAATAATAATGAACTGCTATGCTAAGATAGGCTGGATACGACCGCAGAGGTCAAACCCTGAACAGTTGGGGCAAAAATAGACACAATATTCAAGCTTGATACAGGTTTTAAGAATGCATTTGTGTACACTTATTCTATATTTATCAGTCATACCTTTGATCTGTCTGTCTATGTTAAAACCTTCTTTACGTAATTTATGCGTCCATTCATTCACCTAAAATTAATACACATCATCATTAATTATTATTATATCATTAGGTATTTATAAAATATGTCTTAAGCGTTTTGCAATTTCTGTTAAAGTTACAAAATAGCAAGAAAAATAAGACTGTTTTCTATTAAAATATCTCTGTTGTCATGGTTGTAGTCATACAACAATTTCCCTAGAACTCCCTAATACCCAATATGAACCAAGGACCATAGGCATGACCCAAAGACTTTTCTGTATAAGGAGAAATACTACTTTTTTATAAATATTATAAAGTCAAAAATTTTGAAATATACATCATTTTTTATAGTAAAAAAAAGTTTAATTCAACTTGAAGAATTTGATTTGTGTGTCTTTTATAAAAGTCCCATCTGTACTCGACTACTCTGGACCACATAATCATTCATCCTTAATCTCAGACTGTGTAAAGTGTGTCAATGGCTTGTGCAGGGTATTCTTATAGTACAAAATATTTCTAATCAAAATAAATATTTGTATGGTCAAAATATAAAACATATACAGTTTGTATATAATAGTATTTCTCTACCATTAGAAAAATATTATGTCCACCATATTTTTTTTAACAAGGAACTTCCATAAAAGTCACACAAATTGAATTCCTTTGAAGTTACATTTGTAAACTGTATTTTTTTAGGTAACAATGACAAATTAATATCTCATAATTTTAGTCATTATTATCAAGGGAAGCAGTATTATCATGATTATACAAACAAGTTTTCTTCTTCCAGTAACTTCACTGTAATCAGCCAGCTTTAAATAATTCACTCTCCTTTCACATTTTGGAGTGCACACATGAAAACAATTTTAAACTGGACACAATAAATTGGGAATGTGTCTATAGGGACACAGATGATGCCCCTTCTAGCATATAACACTATACAGGGACATAACTCAAGAACTGCAAAAGAGACTCTTCTAAAATTTGAACTTAAACCGAGTTTTAGTTGTAATAATCATTATATTTACATTTCATTAAATCTAGTTGAGGCAAACTTAAGTTAGAGAATGAAAAAAAATTCAGCATTTTTCCATTTGTTAAGCACTGAGTGGTAAAGATTGCTTTTAATATATCAGTGGGAAGTAAAATTGAATATTGCATTGTATAAAGCATTGATTGCACATTTAGTTGATTGAACTACCATTCTGGACAAAGTAAGATGACTCCAATTTTTAAATATGACATCATTTATATTTTTTAACCAGAACAAACAAACTAGCCCAAAAGTTCCAACAGAACTTACAAATGTATTAACGAGTATGAATACTAAATTTGCATGATAATGCAACTTTTTTAATTTATGTGAGCTATGAAATACAACTTAATAAATTTTGCTTGGGGATTTTATTCTTCCCCCTCAGTACATCAAAATTTAAATACACTTCCATTATAATTTCCCCAAAAATAAAGTTCTATTCAACTAGCTACATTGTTCCCGGACTTTTCAACTAGCTACTTTTTCCGTAACTTTTCGACTGCACTAGGAATAATAACTACAATGTAGTTGAAAAGTTCCACCGGAACAAAGTAACTGACGGAACATAGTGGCTGTTACACATACATGTCAATAATTTGTGTGTAGTGGAAGCTATAGCACTCCAGATTTTGGAACTTTGCCTTGACTGGCAGCACATACATGTATGTATAATACAGATAACGGATTGATTTTTACAAATGAATAAGCTTATTAGGGCATTTTGCCCCAAGTTGTTCTATAAAAGCCTACTTGGGCATTTTGTCCCATGGTTTCCTATATATATATAAAGTGTGTCATGTCATGCTTGTTTGCTTAATATGGGGACGAAGTCCCCTATTACAGTAGAAAAGTCAATAATAAAAAAAAAAAAATGGGAAAAATTCCAGAAACTTTCATAATTTGTACTAGAATGAAGAAACTTTTTATGTCGCTTTTTTTAATTCCTGCATTTGCCCAGAATGCAGAAATTTACTTCCTTCTTCTGGTCTTGTTGTCGTGAGACTTTGAGTAGTCTAGTAAAATATAGGAACTCAAGGAACACAATACCAATATGCCTTTTTTTTATAATTCTTTGTCTTTGAACTGACGTTACCTGATGCATTCCGTTTCTTTGTTAACATTGAACATGAAGTCATAACTTAATTAACGTCACAAGTAAAATCCCTAACAACAGAACCAAAATCGTAAACGTTAAGGTTCATCATAACAAAAGGACAAATATGGCTGTATTTACATGCCAAAAATTACTCTGAGTACAGACTTACCTGTAAAGTTTGAAAAGTTTTAATGCCTAGCATCCACTAAATATAATAAAGTTAAATCCATTTTGTGTTTCAGAAAGATACAATCTCTTTTGGATTTTGATGGGCATTTTTTTTCCTTCATGCAAAAGGTGTGAAAATTGACTAAGTTGTGGAACAACTACATTTGTATGAGATGCTCCCTCAGGTAAAAAAAACGGTTTGTATTGTTTTCATTGTCCTTAATTGACATGGACATCAGGTATCTTCACAACTATAGGTGAGTTAAAGAGTTTATCTGAGTCAGTGAGTGGACAGTATCAAAGTAATTCAGGTGTTTGTTTATTTTTGCACCTTCTGAAAAAAGGGAAAAAATGCCCATCAAAAACCAAGAAAGATTTTATCTTTCTTAAACACAAAATGCATTTAACTTTTATATATCTAGTGGATGCTAGGCATTAAAACTTTCCAAACAGCACAGGTAAGTCTGTACACAGAGTAGTTTTTTAGGTAAAAATACGGCCATATTTGTCCATTTGTTATGATGAACCTTAAGGTATATATTTCCGTTTCTTTTTTTTAACAAATATTTAAGTTACAAAAAATATAATTCATAGACGTCGTCGCCATTCACAGGTAATGCTTGCCTCACATTATTCAACAATACAAATACGAAAATCGCCAAGGTAGACTACTTTATGATTATTATACATGTTATACTATAGGCAGATTAACCATCTCAAAATTATGGTACGGTATTTCAAAGCCTTCAAAATGGTCATCCGATATTTTCTAGCATGTATAGATATTGTCAGTCATTAAGAAGACGATATTGAAAAAATCTTTGAAAAAGTAAACCTGTTATACCATATCTTTTGGCGATTTTTCATTTGATTTTCCAAACAGGCCCATAATGTAATATGATCATCGGCTAAAATAAATAATAACAGGAAAGCAACAACAGGAAGTGTGCATAATATAGTAAAACAAAAACCGACAACGTAATAAACAAATCCGTCATTGCTCGAATTCAAAAATTATAAGCGGAACACGATGTATCTCTCATGAGAATTTTAGTAAAATCAGACGATTCATTTGTGATTTATTTGTTTGAAGTATTTGTCCTTAGTGTAATGTACTCAAAGGTTACCGTAGTGAAATCTTTAAAGTCATAAGAAACCTCAAATTAAAAAAAATAATGATATGTTTTTTATAACTCAATGGATAGTTTTCAATATAAAACTTATATATACATATACTTTATTCTGAATAAAATTCTTTAATTTGTTCATATTAAGAAAAGTTTACTTTATTTTAATTGCTTCCAGCAAGCAATTCCACTACATATTTTCCGTATGTTAAACCAGAGACATATATATATACAGTAACATGTCTCTGGTTAAACATCTCTAACTGGCAAGTCTATAAAAGAAAAAGCATATGTGTCCCTCGTCAGACCAACATTGGAATATGCTAGTTCAGTATGGGACCCGTACCAGCAAAATGATATTCATATATTGGACATGGTCCAAAGGAGGCCGCAGCAATGTATGTTACTAACAGATACCACAACACTTCATCTGTTAGTGACATGCTTGAACATCTAGAATGGACTACACTACAAGAACGAAGAAAACAGAGCAGACTGATAATGATGTAGAAGCTTAATAACAACTTTGTAAAAATTGATACATCAAATAAACTGATACCAACTGAACTTCCATCCAGGAATAACAACGAAAAAGCATTCAGAATTCCATCATGCAAAACTACAGTTCGGAAGGAGTCGTTCTATCCTAGAACAATTAAGAGAGTGGAATACCTTGCCCAACTGTAACTTAGGTCTCTGCTCCGAGTCCTGGATCTTTCAAGGCTCAGGTCCGTCAGTAATTAAATTGACATGTTTTTATTTGCACTTGTATATAATAAAATTCACCTAGTTTTTGTTTTTTGTTAAATTTTAAAAAATTATACATGCGCGCACTCCATAAATGTGGCAGAATAGTCAACCAGTTGACGGTGGCCGCTTACTGGAAGAAGAAGAAGAATTGACCTCAGTGTTACCCATCTCGTAAAAATCCGGTGATCGCAATACGCATGGACGGTCCTTAAAATAAGCTGACTATTATCTGATTGTACATGTTAAACACGTTTATGGGAAATAAATGATAAATCGTGCATTGAAGACTAAGTTTATGATGTTTGTATGCATTGGTTCAAGAATTGGAATAACATTATTTTTCACCGGTCACTCGTTTAATATGACTTTAAATATTGTTTTTATTGGTATGAACATAGATTTTGTTTTCGGAAATGTTGACATCAGGCTAGCTATATTTGTGAAGTAATGAGAACTAATAATTCTACATAATGTCGATACCGTACTGATATTTTGGCATTACACAAGGTCTAGCTTTTATCAGACTGTTCACGGTGCGTTTACGCTAAACCCTTTGGATGTGTAATGAATGATACTTTTTATTCGTTAATTGTTATTGACTTTGAACTAAATTTCAGTAATTAACTACGAGAAATATTCTTTCGGTGCTATGCATGTTTCTTTTGTTTTAATAGATATAGGAAGACGTGGTATGAGTGCCAATGATACAACTCTCAATCCAAGTCAAAATTTATTAAAGTAAACCATTATAGGTCAAGGTAGGTCTTCAATACGGAGCCTTGTCTCACACCGAACAGCAAGCTATAAAGGTGCCCCAAAAATTACAAGTGTAAAACCATTCAAACGGGAAAACCAACGGTCTAATCCATATATAAAAAAAGAAACATTTATTAACCACACAAACAAACGACAACTACTGAACATCAGATTCCTGACTTAGGACAGGTGCAAACAATTGCAGCGGGATTAAAAGTTTTAATTGTACCAAACCTTCACCCTTATCTGAACATCATAGAAAGACACACTATAAAATATCAATTGGAATGGCTTAACTCAATCAAAAAACGTAGCAACACAGTCAAATTAACACACAATAAACGAATACGTTTGATCTATATTTCAATTTAAATAAAAAGGTAATAAAAATAAGGGAGGAATAATTAAAGTTAAAGTATTATACCGCTGTGAAGTGTTAAACAATTTCAGAAAAAAAACATCAACTTTGAAAAAAAATACGTCATATTATACACACTCAGGTAAATGAAAATTTTGTTGTCTATATACTCTTCTGTTTAGGAATACCAAGAATGTTCTTCTATACCAATAAAACTAATCTAAAACTAATTTAGTACACGTGGGGATGAATATCAACAATAAAGCTATAGAATTGGTGCTCTATAATGTTTTTTTAGGTGCCTCGTACCGATCTTGTCAGTAAGGCCCATTGCAAATGAAATGTTACTCTGCCTAAATACATTTGGTATGTGTTTGTCCCAAGCCAAAAGCCTGTATAAAGTTCAGTGGTTGTCCTTTGTTCATGTCTGTCATATTTGTTTTACCGGTATGTTTTCCGTATATGGTTTTTGTCGAGCCTGCAACTTTTGTTGCAGAAAGCTCGACATAGGGATAGTAATCCGGCGGCGGCGGCGGCGGCGGCGGCGATGTTAGCTCACTTCTTAAAAGCTTTATATTTTAGAAGGTAGATTACCTGGATGCTTCATACTTTGTATATAGATGCCTCATGTAACGAACTTTCCGTCAGTCACATGTCTAATGTCCTTGAACTCATTTTCCTGGTTCAGTGACTACTTGAAAAAAAAGTTAAGATTTTTTGTAATGTTAAATTATCTCTTATTATAAGTAATTGGATAAATGTATTTGGTATGTGCATACCTTGCAAGGTCCTCATGCCTGTCAGACAGTTTTCACTTGACCTTGACCTCATTTCATGGATCAGTGAACAAGGTTAAGTTTTCGTGGTCAAGTCCATATCGCAGATACTATAAGCAATAGGTCTAGTATATTAGGTGTATGGAAGGACTATAAGGTGTACATGTCCAACTGGCAGGTGTCACCTGACCTTGACCTCATTTTCATGGTTCAGTGGTTATAGTTAAGTTTTTGTGTTTTTGTCTGTTTTTCTTATATTATATGCAATAGGTCTACTATATTTGGTGTATGGAATGATTGTCAGGTGTACGTGTCTAGCTGACAGGTGTCATCTGACCTTGACCTCATTTTCATGGTTCAGTGGTCAAAGTTAAGTTTTTTAGTTTTGGTCTATTTTTCTAATACTTTATGCATTAGATCAACTATATTTGGTATATGGAAATATTTTATGATCTATGTGTCGGTTACGCAGGTTTCATTTGATCTTGACCTCATTTTCACGGTCCATTGCTAAGTTTTAAGTGTTTGTGTTTTGGTCTGTTTTTCATTATTTATAAGCAATAAGTCAACTATATTTGTAATATTGAAGAATTGTTAGCTGTACATGTCTGCCTGGCATGGTTCATCAGACCTTGACCTCATTTTCATGGTTCATTGATCAATGTTTCATTTTCTTGGTTAATGTTGAGTTTATGTACAGTTGTAATAAAGCTTTATATTTAGGTCTATCAAGATGGTATCAAGGAGTAGTGAAGAAGGCGAGACATTGAATAGTTGTACATTTTTCAAGTCGGAATACTTATAGCCGAATAAACGGTACGAATGTTTATATATTCTTTAAGTCCGTTCGGTAGCCTATAATTACTAACATCTATTTTATTTGATCTTTGTTGGAGAGTTGTCTCGATCATTGGCAATTATAGCACATCTACTTATTTTTCTATAAGTTTGCGTTATTGTTCTAAACAATACTCTCCTTTAAAACGGCTGAACAGATTAGAAACAACCTTAATGTGAATTTCCTTGTGAGATCTTTAGTCAATAAGGTAGGTCACTGGTTCATTCGTGAACCTTACATTGCCCTATCGTCCCGAACATGCATGAAATATTTGCCACTGGATGTTAAAAGCAACAACCATCGATCAATCAATAAATTGCTGCTGTTACTTCAAATGACACATATGGGTAAAACTACATTTTTGTAAAAAATGAAAAAAATGAAAGTTCAGTTCTAAATAAATTCTGGCACCCATCAAAAACATCTATCTCTGTTAAGCCGTCAATCGCACATCTACTTTAAAGGAACGAAGAAAGGCAGTTATCTATAACCTTATAATCATCAACCTGATTTTGAAATGATTTCACGAGCCTGAACCCGAATACATATTAAATGACCAAAAATTGTTGTCTATATTCTAGAAGCCCTTCTTCACATTTCATCATCAAGAGTTGTTCCACGTTTAATAGTTTAATTTGAAAGGTCCGAAATCAAAACTGAAACATGACAATAATGAGGAATTTTCTATTGACCCATGATATGAATTACGACTGTTTTTATTCAAACTCACAAATTCAATCAACAAATTATGAGAATATAGGAAAAAAATATGCATACACAGCCATTGTGCACGATTAGGCTAGCCATAGAATAATGAATCATTTGGCGATGTTCTTCGATTCCTATTCGTTTATCTAATACAGTTGCAACATGTACTAATGCAATTAATTTAAATCCACTTTGTCGAAAATCACGTCTACAACAAACCACAAGAAAACAAAGAAAAAATATCGAGGTGAAAAAAATTGACGCGAAGGAGAGAATAAATAACTAAGAAGTCGGTAAATCATCAACTTCTGCAGTGGTAACAAAATATATCGCTAGAACAGACAAAGACTTAATGATAAAGACAGAAGTGTGTAAACTAATACGCATGTATTGTTCAGGCGAGGAGGTGCCAATTTTAACGTCTGCACTTCCGCTGCACACCTTTTATAAACACCACACTTACTATAAAAGTTAAATGAGAACAGAAGTTGCAGAAATAGATTGTAGTTAATTAATCTTTGTGAATGGATGTATGGAAATCAGTGTTGTTTACGCACGTGTAACCCTAATCGCCCCATGTGATTGATGCACGAACGGGAATGACCCAGATTTCTGACAACAACAGTTTAATTGCTCACCTTCACTCGCACATCGAGATTATGGGATTAATTAACAGAGGCACTGGGAATGAGTATTGGATTAACGTTTCAACGTTGTGTATGATTAACCTGGAATAATTACATTTTAGTAATGTACTGGCAACTTTTCACATCCACAGTGTTATTTTTAGAATTATCATTTGCTTAAAAATGGTGCATCTATCTTTGAAATAAACAATTGTTTATATTACAAATGTCAGTTCATATCCGCTGTATTCAAGTATTTTAGAGGATTTAACCTCTTCACAAAAAGGAGTATTACATCATTTCATGTTTTAGTAAACAGGATTGTTAAAAATGAATAAAATGGAGTAAATGATCAAAAGAACATGTAAATATAATGCAGAAATCAAGATCAGGTATATCAATCGGTATGACCAACACACGACCTAAACCTCCATGTTGGTTAGATCTGAAAGTTCAAACGTCATCAGATGAAGGAGGATCGAAAAATTCCCCTGTTGGACCCCAGCCAAGTTCATATGTACGTTCAAGTCGTCCAACGAAAAGAACGCGAGCGCGAATACACAGAACAAGAAGTGAATATTGTATTCAGACCGAGGATCTGCCAGACTGTGATATGACATTGAGTTTAGCAGACACTGATCCACAGGATATAGGCTTGAGGACCCAGGACGGTATAGACGAAACGACGAAAAAATGTCAAACATGGTTAGAAAGTATAGAAGTATGTGGTCCTCCGGAAGGGACAGACACTTCCGCTTTAGACATTGACACGGTTGAATTGGAGGTACCAGACGATACGTTATGGTACGATGATCCTAGAAGACATCCATCGCCAAAGCCACATCCGTCTCGTTCACGTAGAGACAAACATAAACTTTCGCCAAGTTCCGATTCCAGATTATCAATTCCAGGACATTTATTTGATTTCGGTGGGAGGCAACTACTTGCTGAGCAGCAGATGAAGTGATTAATGACTGAATTGTGTCTTAAATGTGATAAATGTGTGCATATAATATATTTATCTTTATATATTTGTGAAAAGCGGGTATGTAAATGTGAATGATTTATGAAGTCGTAACTCAAAGTTAATAAATTGCTAATTTTTTATTGATGTTTTGTATTGTAAACATTGCCATGTTCTGGGTGCATCTCTGGGTGGCAGTATTGTTACTTCCGTTATATTATATAACACGAAACAAACTATTTATTCATGAGCATGATAAAGTGATCAAAATTATTTTGAAACAACTAACCGAAGTAAACCTTTGTCCAATTATTAGTATTTTCACCAAATTTCAGTATTATAAAGTGATGAATAAATTATTGATAAAAATAAAAGGTAGCTTATATGGATAGCGGTATTAACTACAGTAAACATTAAATATGTGAGTGAAAGTAGAAAACAAAATCTGATTATTTAATTTCTATTTGAAAATAAAATATCGACACTGACGAAGACCAGTCATGCCAGTTGATATGCTGAAATATTTTTTAATTTAAATCGATATTATTTCATCTTATTCGTATTTGCATGTCATTTTTGTTTGATCAAATACGGTGACTACCATTGCATGAACTTCAGACTATTACATGTATTATGACAAGTACTAAAGTGGTATCGTTAATTTCAGACGATCCGACATATATTTCAAATTTGCCTTAAATTTGGTTGTTCAAATATATATTATCATGATTATGTTTTTTGGATTGCAATGGGCCTTGATATATTTTGACCCTTTCTAAGTGGATGATATAATGATAAGAGGACACTCTAAATACACTAATAAACGTAAGAAACCCCATTTAACATGATTAGCGAAAACCTTCATCAAAATGTGAAGTTGATCGGATTATAAATTTTGGCTCAATCATGACGACAATTTTTTTTATTGGTTATTTAAATTCATTTTCCATGGAGAAACAATCCCTCTTTTATACGTTTTTCTGATTATTGAACTCGTTCTTCAATGTATTGATTAATAGAAAAATTCATACAAATTTGTATCAAATCGGACGGAAAAGGAACGTTCTGTACACACGTCAGGTCAAACTATTGGTTATTTTTTCACCCCCTCCCCTCAAAAAGCTCGCCCATTTCAGGTATGAGAATCCGACAAATACTGAAAGGTGTATACAGGTGACTGGAAATGATGTTGATTATCTTCACGTGATATAGAGATTTCTGAATATAGGGCTCATCTGTCATGTCTGTTGTTCTGAAGACTGGAAACCTTCATATAAATTTGAACCTGTTGAAAAGGGTATGGTGAAAAACGAAGAGGCTAGTCCAAAGACAAGAAATTATACCGAGTTTATTTTTACATGTCCGCCTGCCGAAAGTTATCTCTATTTCAATTATAACTGAATACATAAAACACATATGTTTTATTCTTACTAATGAAACCCTTCATCAAAATTTAAGAAAGGCGCTAACTTGACAAATCGAAATACTATATTTTAAAATTTAGGTCATTTTGCTCACATGGTGCTATTTTCGTCACACGAACTCCATCATCGTAAAAATGAAGACTATGCAACTCTGAAACTGCTTGACCCTCTTCAACCAGACCCAGCCGAAGAGATCCTTACGGCATCTACTCTTATTTTTTATGATATGACTATCACCTCCGCCATTGCCAACAATAGTAAAAGGATAAAATGCAGTTAAGCAATTTGGCCAAAATTATGAAAACTACAATCTATGAAAATATTGACTGTTTAATTTAGCCATAACCTGTCCAAATATACCGACCCAATATAAGCCAAGCGTGACACAAATTCTATCTTGAACGTGGTAGTAGATAGGGAATTTTGACTAGGGGAAGTATGCTCAGAAGGTCAAGATGTGAGCAATGAGCAATGCAAAATTGAAAGACAGCTTGTTTGATTAAGCAAATTTATTTCATTGCCATTGGTCAATAATATTGGGATAAACTATATTATTGTGTGTGCGAGAGTTAATAAAGGGTATAGATGAATTTCACATAGTGTTTGTGCTATTTTGTACATATATAGAGAGAATCATTTCCCGCCAAAATTACAATTTCCATTATCTTAAAAAAAGCACATTGATCCTTCATTTTTTCTACTTTAATCGTTCCTTTATTTATATACTATCAATTTATAGCAGTCCTTTTTGTTATTTAAAAAAAAAGTAGCGAAAATCCTTAAAAAGCTTTATTTTAACAATAAAATCAATTTTTAACCAAACACAGAAGATTTCATTAGAACACAGTTAGATGTATTTCATTAGAACACACTAGATGCATTTCCTTGAAGATAACAAAAATATTGCAATCATGATACAATAAATATCAATATTGCATAAATATATCACGACCCCCTGTCATGTGAGCCTCCTATGAGCTTTTAATGAAAAAAAATAATTGTCAGAATTAAAAAACAAAGAAATGTAAAATATGTCGTTTGAATTGTTTTACATTGTCTTATCGGGGCCTTTCATAGCTGACTACATGTGGTATGGGCTTTGCTCATTGTTGAAGGCCGTACGGTGACCTGGAATTGTTAATGTTTGTGTCATTTTGGTCTGTTGTGGATATTTGTCTCATTGGCAATCATACCACATCTTCTTTTTTATATTTATTTGCCAAGTTAAATTATATCATGGATTTCAGACGGACGTATTCGGTAAAAAAAACCAATTAAGCAATGCATGATTTAGTGGTATCTAGTACGGTTATAAGCTATGGATTTGAAAATGTATATGACCATTTTATCTCAATTTCATATATGTAGAACATCACACACACCTGACAAAATATATAGATCTCTGCCATGCAGTCAGGATTATTAAGGTTTAGGACAAAGGCGAATCCAAAGGGGAGTTGCGGGGGGCTTGGTCCCCATTTGTGGGGAAATTTTGGTTGATTACATAGGGAATAACAGAAGCATGATTGGAGCGGCCCTCCTCTTAAGGCAGTCAATGTCCCCTCCCACTTATAAAAAGTTCTGGATCCACTACTACAGGACCGTGAACACAGGCACTTGTCTCAGATCCCCCTATAAACATAGTTATATTAAGGTATATAGGAAAAATAAATTCTGAAACAAGTACCTGTGGCTGTGGATTCATATCTTCTACAATTTTTTTTTATAGAGAATAACAAGATGAAAGGATTAAAAAAATAAAATTCAGACCACGTCACATAAAAACATCACAAATTTCAAGGCACCTGTCCAATCAACATATAAAAAAAGGAGATGTGATATAGTTGCCAAATGAAACAGCTACCCATAAAGACATCATGACAAATATGCGAACAATCACACAGTGTGGCCATCAACCGACCAATGAAAGCCACTGGAGGTCAGATTTCTAGCTTTGGATAAAAATACTACAAATTATAATTTGTACAAACTTAAATCTTGTACACAAGATAAATAACACGCATAGTTTATAACATGTATTAATACATGTACTTGATAAAAGTTCGACTGTAATACATTCTATAATGCGCCAAACCAGGAAAAGGAAAATGAAGAAATAGATATATACGTCGTAAACACTTCACATTAATGATCTTAGTGTCTGTTGAACGTAACTAGACTTACAAGTATGAACACTTGACCTTGTATTATCAAGTCCCTCTCTCTTCAAGGTCATCATTCTGTCCATCTTCGCTAGCCAAGGGTTACGATCCACTCTTCTCCTAGCTGGAGAGGAGTGGAGTGGATCGTAACCCTTGGCCAGTAAAAGATGCATTCTGTCAAAACAGTCTTTTTAATTCTCTTTTTTGTAGGAATAGTGTTTCTATAAAGACAGTTTTTGCAAATGGATATTTAACGCTCCCAAGACTGCCAGCTTTCTCTTGTACTGTCATCATATGAAAACATCCCATTAGAGGTCATGTTCAAAAACCTTGGAATCATTTTCTATAGATTATATGCCATCTTAAATATTCATCTATATTAGGGAACCATTAAGATTAACTAAATATTTTTATCAGTTGACTACAAGAAGATGACTGATTGCTAAACCATATGAGAAATGTTATGACGACTGTACCAGCTGTTGTTTTCGCTTATACAGGCATCGTAGTGCTGTTACTAACTAAAATTCATTTGAAAACATTTCTTGAGAGATCAAAATCACTATAACAAATACATAAAGCCAAATCTCTTTATAATATATAACAAACCGTTGCAAAATAAGAAAAAAAAACATCTACACAGAATAAGTATACTATATAAAAGTTCAAGACCACCGAAATTGTAAAAAGACTAATAATTTGGTAGCAAAAAAGGAATCACAGAGAATCGGAGAATAATTCGCTACAAATGGCTTAAACATACTGGCCCATAGTCTGTGGTCCATCAGCCCTTATTCAATTTCTTTTATAACTAAGATTGAAATCGTAACAATCAGTGGTAGGAGTTCAAATCATAAAAATGACGTATAATCTTCACTTTTGTAAAACAACCAAAAGCAATGAATTAATTGCCATGGTATTAACTTTAAGGAATATATGACAAAATAAATCTTCGATTTAATGCTTAGATATGCAAGCCAGTTTTTCACATAGCTACTTAGAAGAGAATACCAACAAAAATTTCTATAATTCTTCGAATATTATTGGAAAATCAGATCGTCTAGTGAAGGGAAAAGTTGGTACGTATAAAGCTGATATTTGCCACTGGACGTTAAGAGCATACTATACAGTGTTGATCCCATATTGAAATGTTGCTGACAATTTGCATAATGGCTATTTTTTGCCTGATTAATAAATCAAAGATGTAATAACAAATATACCTTCATGTGCCACTTTTTGAGTCATAATACAGATTTGTGGACGTATTTTTCCATTCGATAGAAATACATAACTTTTTTGTTTTAAAATATGTAAACACGAGCTGTATTTTGTTAAATTATTGCAGTGTAATTTACATTTTACGGATACGTTTCATGATTTTTGACCCCCCCCCTTTCCCCTCTAACAAAAATAAACCATAATAAAATTTGGCAAAACATTTTTTTTCTTTTCTTAAATCAATAAACAAAAATCATAAAATAAAAATAAAAATCCACGCTGTCTTATTTTCCTCTCCCTATAAATTTCCACCTATTTTTTATTTACCAATTTCAAGATGATCAATGCCATAACAAAAATCAGTTAATACAGTTAAATGAATAGCACTAGCTCTAACAAAATTTAACAACGTAAGAACACCATTCCAAATTCTACTTATTTGTTTAGCAGCATCACACTGTAAAAAAACTGATGAATTTTAAAGCGTTAACTGAATATCATTTTCTTGAATATCCACACATGTCAAATAGTTCAAGTATGATTCAAAACTAAAATTCGAATTCCCACAAACTATTTTAAAACGGCAAATGTTTATATACAATTATAGCACTTGTATAGGTTACTATGAGTATTTCTTATATCAGATGGAAGATGAGCATTGAACACTACACGAATGACTGAACCGTTTCAGTAATAACCTCGTTTTCGCTTGCCACCATAATGGAAGATGAGCATTAATCACTACTCCAATGGCTAAACCGTTTCAGTATTAACCTCGTTTTCTCGCGCCACCTCGCTTATCTCTCTGTTGGTTTCCATTTTGGGAATAGTAACAGTTAATGTTTGCTCTTGTTTGTTTTCCTTTCCCTCTTTCCCAGCTTCTGACTGCTCTTGTTTGGTAGTATTTTTGTCCGTTTGTATCTGAATGTTAGATGCTTTAGAAGCTTCTGTGTTCATGGACGAAAGGTCAAGTTTAAGTTCACTTTCGGTCATCTCAGTTTTATTAGCAACATCATTCTCCTGATTAATAGATTTAGCTTTAAGCATCTTTGATTGTTGAAACTTTGCATGACTTTCTGTCTCTGCTTGAGCCATTAAAGCGAGCTGCATTTCTATTCTACACATACCACATGCACAATCTAGTATGTTTGTCTCACGGAAAGAAGATTTGTGACCGGGAGTCTTCAAATAAAAATTTCTGTCGTGAAGTTTTGATTGCTGGTTGACTTTGAAATACGACCCGGGATCAGTCTGCATATCTGGAATTGGTACAGGACGAACTTCATGTTCCGATTTAGGATAGGCAAAGTATATCCGTTTAACATTTTTTGGCGACATATTAGCGTGTTTACGCGGAGAATTGACTTTTCTACCAGATGATGTGTACTTAGTAAGGTCATCTAACGAAATACTATCCTCATCCGGGTAGCTGTAGTAGTCGAGTATATTTGCCACTTTTCTGTTATAATTCTCTCTCTCTTCGAACACCTTTGTTTCGTCTTTAAATGTTTTTCGCTTTGGTCCCATGGCCAATAATCGCGGTTTGGTCAGATATTCTCTTCGAATACTTGCAAGGTATCCGCCATCATTATAGCGCGTAAAATTGGACGTTTGTGACACTGGACTTGATTTATATCTTCTGAAATAGATGATTTTCCCTTTGTCAATATACATAGTTCCCTCATCAGTTTCTCGCACCAGGTATTTCCTTTGTTCTATTTTGTTAGAGTACTGGGGATACGTATCTTGATCTTCGTCACCAGTTTTCACTTTGTTGTGGTGCTCACAACGTTTTATTGAATGCTGGATTTCCGTTGTTGTCATTGAACTGTCTTTATTGATTTTTGCTTCCGCAGCAGACGTCTTACTCATTCTACCGTTTGGCGAGAGAGAACGAGACCGGTCGTCTGATACCATCATTGCTCGAGCTGAATTAACTCTCTGTTGAGTTTTGAAATGATCAATATATCCAGATTTTCTGTATGGAAAATAAGATCCTGACGGACTAACGGGTCTTTCAATGTGGTTTTCATTCTCTGAGATATCAGGTATATTTTGAATTGATCGTTTATTGGCAGGTGTGGGCGAAGTAATTGGTGGTCTTGGAGACTTATTTTCACTTCGAGGATGTCGAGGAGATCCCCGTCTCTGTGTTTTCGGCGATCCTGGTGGTGAATGTCGAATTAGATCGTCTTCATCAACGAATGTTCGAACACTTAGCTGGTATCTTGGTGGTAGCCTCTTCCATAAAGTCCACGATGCTGACGTTGCCATGTCTGTAATAAGAAAACATGACAAAAATGTAAATAGAAATATATGTATTTGGTTTAAGGTAACAGAATTTTATGAAACTCGTATATAACGCAAAGAGTTGGAATTTGGGCTGCAAATCATTTATCGTAAAATAGGTAATAAGTAAATTTCTTAGTTTGAGAGCGGGGTCATTCGGGTCCTAATTAAGACATACTCTTATTTTATTTTCATTAACTGTTTACAATCCAAGGGAATGAAGTTTATAGATATAGGAATGTCTGATCTATCATTTCATCATACAAATAAAAAACTGTGTTCGGACTTTATTTGTTTATGAGTGAATTGGTCGAGTTTATACACCAATAAAATTTCTTTAAAAATTTAAATCCTATAAGAAAAACCTAAAATAGTAAGGAAAAGGAAGAAATTCGTCACAGCACTCTCTGGACTAAACTGCCGCGATAAAGTCTTTTCCCCCGGCAAACAACAATCAATTGATAGATCTGATTCAACTATCGTCAGATAAACTGTGTTTGGTGGCATTTAAATCCGTAATTTATAATTAATGTAATGAGTAAGTTTGGTAGTTTTGATCTTAGCTAAAAGTTTAATAATGAGTTCTTATTGACAAACACACTCCAAAAGTAATACAACTGTCAAGAACATATAAAATAGAATACAAACACTTCGATAAAAAGACTAACAATCTTATTTAGGTTTAGTGTGCATATGAAGTTTCGTAAATGTTTGAAAATCTCGTTTAATCCTCATTTAAACGATCGCCTCTCAAATATTTAACGTATCAAGTTACCAATTACTTTCTTCAGTATTCAAATGTGGAAAAAATGTAAAATGAATGTCTTTAAAATTGCCTGACGTAAAATAAAATGTGATCGCAGCAAATATTCTTAATTATTGAAATATTATAGCTACATTAGCTAGAAGTATAGGGGAAGAGTTGAGATCTCACAAACATGTTTAACCTCGCCGCATTTTTGGGTTGTCCGATGCCAGAGCCTCTGGCATTTATTGGTCTTGTTTTTTTCATTTACTTCCTTCATATGTTTGGAGGTGAGGACCACATCCGGGTGCGATTTTTTCTCGCTGGGTTGAAGACCCATCGGTGGCCTTCGGCTGTTTTCTGCACTTTGGTCGGGTTGTTTCATCTCTTTGACATGTTCCCCATTTCCATTCTCATTTCTTTTTGTACATTATCTGTTTTTCTCCAACGTTTATCGTTTAATGAACAATTAAACATAACTGCAAAACACCCATCTCGTAGTAGCTGGGCATAGAACTATGATCAACTTGGCATTCTTTCAGCAAGGCTTAGCATTTTACCCTTGTTAAAAGAGGACGTCCGAGGTGATGAGCGGCTTGTACGCAGCCACGTCCGGTCGGTATAGTGTCGTTAAATCAATGCATAGTATAGATGAAATGCTACGCTCTTTGCATGTTAAAGAAACTAGACAAGGGTCTGCAGTTTGCTTGGTGCAAAGGTAAATAACTTCACCTTATCTAGTATACCCTGAGCCAACCAGATGTTCTGTCCTTCACCTCCGGTTGGTCAACTTTTCAGAGAATTTACATAGTATATATGTTTATGGTATATGCATGACATACCTGTCACTGGGCGTCAAGTAATCAACAATTAGTCAATCGTAACATCATAATTCGTCGAACAAACTACATGTAAAAGTCTATTTGCAGTAACTTACTACTATTCGTGTGTTTTCTCTGTCCTTTATGATCTCCCATTTATTTGTATTGTAGTCCTATCATGTAATGTTGTCATTTTAATGTTATAACTAACATTGTCATAAAAGCGTGAGGTTTTGCATGCCACAAAACCAGGTTCAACTCACCATTTTTTTTTTATTAAAATGTCCTGTACCATGTCAGGAACATGGCAATTGTTATATTATAGTTCGTTTCAGTGTGTGTTTTATTTTAATGTTGTGTTTCTGTTGTGTCGTAGTTCTCCTCTCACATTTGATTTGTTTTCCTCAGTTTTAGTTTGTAACCCGGATTTGTTTTTTTTTCTCAATCGATTTATTAATTTCGAACAACGGTCATATTACTGTTGTCTTTATCTACTTCAAATTTACGCAGAAAAAAAAATGTCATTTTCTTAATGTATGGCGAGTTAATTATATTAACATAAGTTTGTTAGTGAATAACTCTTTACGTTTAAAATTGAGAATGCTTTCACGGTTTTTCAATTGTAAAAATCACATTGTTAGTATATTATTTAAATTAAATGTTTTTGTCGTGTTAAAGCAGCTTTAAACTATTAAAAAAATATGTATCAATCTTTCTTTATTGAACAGCATTATTTCAATTTATCATATTATCATTTAAAAAAATAATAACTATGAAATCTAAAATTAAACTTACAACTTTGAAAATTTTAATTCCTCTGCGCGACTATATTGCACTATGTTACTTTAATCAGTTCAAACGTAAAACAACCACAGAAAACACACAACTGTCTAAAACTTTTAACGAACTTTATGCAAAGGAAGATATTAGGTATTGTGTAAAGAATATAATACAAGCTGTCAAAATATCACTTTTACTCAACTGTGTACAGCAAATTTTAAAGGTAGAGATAGGTAATTAAAAAGTATTTATCCATACAATAGCTGTTTGTACCAAAATACCACTATTATTTACCTATTTGTCTAGGACGTTTTCACTTTCTTTGCATAATGTTACGATTCCGTGAGCCTAGTACAATATATATATAGTTTATATTCCAATTGCATTTTTTTTGCTACTTTTCAAATTTTAAATGGTTAACTACTTGTCGATCAATATAACAAGTATGTGTTGAAATTATTCCGTAAAGTTATTTTGCTTGACGATCTTCTGATCCTTAACTCATCTGATCATGAGATCAAGTATAAAAATCCATTTTCAATTTCGAACTTTTATTCAATATTTTCTTTCATTTGCTCTTTCGAGTCATTACTTTTGAGGACATTCTTATATGGGTTAATTCTATTTATCTGCATGCATTAAATCTGCTTTATGTATTCAATTCTCTTAAATATTCAAATCAGTATTTAAAACGCATCTGTTTCTATATCTATCAATCAAAAAATAAATAAATAATACATATGCATACTTACTTGTTTAGTGGAACTCACAGCATTGAAGATTCACTCATCAAAACGTCTACATAAGAAAACTTAACACATTTTTGGACGGGTCAATAAATCACAAAAAATAAAAAGATCGACTTGCGTTTTATAGTTATGTTAAAACGACCTCAAGACAGAGATCGAGAAAAGTTCTTTTAGATGTACGATTTCATCCCAGCAACCAAGCTTATCAAACGTTTTGGCAATCACTGTACTATTAATCTAAAAGCGATAATGTGTATTATACGTTCTCTGTAAGGATATCGCTCCCTTTATTTGTGTTGAATGGTCACTAGTCCAAGTGTTTGACGTTCATTATAGCCTGATATTACAGACATTTACAGATTTGTTTGTTTAAAATGTTAGAAATGTTTGGTTTTTACCAATTCATTCTGTATTTTTGAAACAAATGTAAATATAAAGGTATAATTTTAGATGTAAATTTATTTCAAAAAGCGAAAAGGGTATCGACTAAAATCATAGAAAGTCGGAGAAACTATTATTTGAACACTCTATGACGTCTATAATTTGAGATCATTAATCTGATTTGTTATTCTAATATGTTAATTTAAAATTTCACTTCCTTTTAATTTCTGAACCCATTCGCTAAATAAAGGCAACAGTAATATACCGCTGTTCAAAAGTTATAAATCGATTGACAGAAAACAAATCTGAATACAACCTTAAACACATTAACTATAAGAGAAAACAATGGGAAAATGAAACACTGAAGTGCAACAAAAGTAAATGCCAACATGCATAGAAACGATATTTCATATGGACATATGCCTGGCATTGTGCAGAAAATGGTGTGTTGAATATTATTTTTTTAAATGCTAGACACCATTTAATTGAGTGCGTAGGGAGTGGATGCTGTTCTCCGTGGTCTGTTGTTATAGCTTATTTGTTTGTATATCTTGTTTTACCTTTAATTGCTTTATGTGTTTTATGTATACAATTAACAACTAACAATGAGGTATCGAAATATGCATTTATATAATAAGTTGATAGAATGTATTTCCGACTGACTAGACCTAATGAATTCACGTTTTGTTTAAGCACGCGATTTAAAGAAAGTTTATCACAACTACTAACAATAACTTATTATGTTCCAATTACAATGTAATGATTACTGTAAAATTTCATCAGTGTTATTATATTTTTACTTTTTTTGTTTGGGTCACTCGGTCATCGTTAATCATTCTAGGTCATAATGACTTACTATTGAAATATAAGCATAAAAACTTCTAGTAAATATAAATAATGTGTGGACTCAAAATTTACAGGTTGAATGTTAAATGAAAATTCAAAACGAACTAATTTCTTTAAATACAAGCTCTACAGTACAACATAGAATCCAAACACATTTTATTACATAACATTTATTACGAAAATCATAAAGCTAGCATTATCTTTAAAATTAACTCTACTTTTCTCAATATAAATGATGTCCTCTCTCTAAATAATTTGGTGACTACTTTTATACTTATTTAGCCCATCAAACTTGAAATAATTGATATAACAGATACAGCAAATTATTCTCATATCCGCCAAACATATAAAATTGAAATGATAGAGAACAAAACTTTAAGACAGTAGAAATGATTTGAGCATCCCAATTGTGAATTTTTAATTTCTATGTAACAACATACATTAAAGCAGCGCTTGTACATGGAGTATATATCGCTCAGTTGCTACTTTATCCTAGGACTTGATTTTACTATCCTTATTCACTTGAAAGATAATAACTGCTCACAAGATAGCTATGAAACCAAGAGCTGCATTTGGTGAAGTTGAAATAATTCTTACAAAATTCAAAAGGCACCAACATAAATTGGATGAACGTTATGAAATATGGGGTTCAAAGACGACGACACATATGTTCGAATTGTCGTAACAACTAGATCCTGTCCGCTTTTCCTTATGTGACTTACCAAACTGGACTTATCACTATTCTTTTTTTAAATACATGAGCAACTCAATCAGTGCCCCATAAGCATCATGATCCGGAACACATGAGAACAACCATGGTTTTGTGGGGTTATTGTTGCTAAACCTTTAGCTTTCTGTGTTTTGTTTTGAATATTTTGTTTGGTTTTGGTACATATCGTTGTTTAGTCATGGCGTTGACGAGGTTTTTTTTCGCAACTTATTTTGAATGACCCTTTGGTTTCTTTTGCCCCTCTTTTGCAATA
This sequence comes from Mytilus trossulus, assembly GCF_036588685.1. Lineage (NCBI taxonomy): Eukaryota > Metazoa > Mollusca > Bivalvia > Mytilida > Mytilidae > Mytilus > Mytilus trossulus. The sequence goes on along the minus strand of NC_086376.1, from coordinate 93,950,812 downwards.
AAACATATTTAACATGTTTAAAACCCTTTTAGTTCCCTACTCGTATATACATTTAACGACAAAGTTATGTGACGTATAAAATTTTCTGACATCAGACACGCAAATCAATGAATGTGTTTTCCTGGGTCGATGCCACTGCTAGTGGATATTTTGATATGATCGTCACTGATGAGTCTTATGTAGACGAAACGCGCGTCTGACGTACTAAATTATAATCCTGGTACCTTTGATAACTATTTACACCACTGGGTCGATGCCACTGCTGGTGGACGTTTCGTCCCGAGGGTATGACCAGCCCAGTAGTCAACACTTTGGTTATGACATGAATATCAATAATGTGGTCATTTTTTTTCTATAAATTTCCTGTTTATAAAACTTTGAAATTTTCGAAAAACTAAGGATTTTCTTATTCCAGCCATAGATTACCTTAGCAGTTTTTTGCACAACTTTTTGGAATTTTGGATCTTCAATGCTCTTCAACTTTGTACTTGTTTGGCTTTACAAATATTTTGATATGAGCGTCACTGATGCGTCTTATGTAGACGAAACGCGCATCTGGCGTACTAGATTATAATCCTGGTACATTTGATAACTATTGTAGATAGATCGACATTTTTTTGTGTTCTGTTAAATTGTTCCTTTTAAAATTGTAACACACTGATGACTGCTGTACCCATATTTTGACTATTTTATTTATTGTGTCTGGTCTGTTTAGTTTACGCATCATTGTAAATATAACAGAATTTGATGAGACTATCATCAAAGTGAGAGGGTTATCGCTACAAAACCAGGTTTAATCCACCATTTTCTACATTTGAAAATGGTTTTTTCCAAGTCAGGAATATGACAGTTCTTGTTCATTCGATTTGACGTGTTTTGTTATTTGATTTCGCCATGTGATTATTGTCTTTCCGAATTGATTTTCCTCTGAGTTCAGTATTTTTGTGATTTTACTTTTTTCATACACCTAAACGTTTTGTCAAGACATTAACACTGTGAAAGCTTACTGCGATTTCAAAACTCTTGATCTAAACATTGTTACTAACACTTCTCTCCGAAATGAGTTATCTCAAATAGCTGAAATATCTTGAACCTTAATCCATCTATTCTATATACAACTTCAAAACACCGTAATCAAGGATTATCCCAAGCTATGGATTAAATTCGAGAAAAAAGACATAGATACTCTTTTCAAATTGATTAAGCTGTTAGTTGGTTGATACACATTAGAATTGAGAAACTGAATGGGTGTTTTGATACCCATGCTACAGCCTTCTTTTAAACACCCAAATGTTGCAAAACACTTGTCCTTCCTACATACCAAATATGGTGTTGTCATCGCAGATTAAGTCACAAACAATATCGTTTTTGTGCAAAACTACATTACATAAACTGCTTGATAAATGAGTAAGATATTGAAAATTCACTTGCAAACTCAACATAAACCCCAAGACACTTACTAAAAGGAAATCCTTGGTAATCATAAATCAAGTTCATGTCTCTTTAGAATTTCAACCAAAGACAAAAAAAAATTAATCAGCCATCACTGTATTGGATACAAGTACATAAAATGTATAAGTATCATTAAAAACAACGGTATATTGACGGGTTTTCTAATCTGTATTCCCATGGATACAAACTGTGTCCCTCTTCTTGCCGACTTGTTCCTTTATGAGGCGGACTTTTTACAGGAACTTCTAGGAAGAAAGAAAACAAATAAGCAGGTGAGCATGTATTATATAATGTAGCTAAACTACATGTAAACTAAAAAAAGGAAACGTACAGAAAAAAGAACGACATCGATTAGGATGATGATGTACGTTTACAGTATGTGCATATTATACGATGGGGAATCTTTATGTTCTCTTTATAAAATTGAAGACTTGCTTAAGAAAGGCAAAAGTAATACACCGCTGTACAAAAGTCATAAATAAATAGAGAGAAAATAAATTAGAGTTACTAAAACGGAGGGAAACAACATACGCACATTTTAACTTCGTAAAGCCAGCTGAAAAAAAGAACATGAAATTTAACATAAAAGCTCATTTAAATAAAAAGGACGAACAAAGAAAAACGGCAGATGATAAAAAAAATCTTGTTTGTTAACGACAAAAGAGACTTGTGTGCTTTTTTTATTCCTCTTTTTGTGTGGAGCACTGGATATGGATTAGAATCATATTCAAAACAGTGTGGTCCTGGCCATTGATTGACGACCTAATTTATCCCATTGACTGGGACAGATTAGGTGAACGTTTGTCGGTAACACTGTTTTGAATATGATTCTATATATCTCCCAGTTGATAAGCTATTCCAGGGTCCACGTTTCATTTCCTGAAGCAGGTTACTATACACAAGGAATCTATCGAATGAAGGATTGCAAATTATTAAGTTGGAGTAAATTGTTGGTAAATATTCGGACAGCATAATGATTTCGTTGACTTTTATGGAATATTTGTGTCTTTAAGTACAGCTGACATGTTCCACTTGTCGTAACATCTTACCTTTTCCTCAATTGCAACATCAATTGAGCAACTAGTGGAACAAGAAATGTTTATCCTTCCGGTGCACATGATGTCATTACTGGGTTGTAAAAGGCTCCGTGTTCCTAAACTTTTAGTTTTTGTGAAGTGTTCTTTTATTGTTTTCTTTCTTTAAATCGTTTTTTTTTACATTGTCTTGTTGATGATTTTGTTTGTTTTAATTCGACTTATGATTTTTGATAGCACCTATGATTATTATATTTTGTCTCATTCATCAGATTGATTGCGCATGTGATTTATATTATTCTAACAGAAGGCCTGCTCCCAATGGTTCTAGAGTTTTAGTGATATAAAAATGATGTGATATCAGATATGAAGGCGCAATATCTTATTTTGTACCCCAAAAATCTATTACATCCAGAGACTAACTTGCATAGCGTCTAAAGGGTGGATGTTATTATTATTTATTTATTTTAAAGTCAACTCAAAAACACTAATTGTTTGATATGTTATCTTTTTATTACTTATAATTTTTTGAATGTGCAATTTATTAAGGTGAAATAAAAGTTGATTAATTTAAACAAAAAAGTATTGTATGCAATTCATCCAGGCTTATTCGTCTCATTCGTGTGTATTCTGTCGTTAATACAGAATTTGAATCCTGGCATCTATGATGAGTTTATTCAAACCAGTGGGTCGATGCTACTGCTCGTGGAGTTTCAATTCCCCGAGGGTATCAACAACCCAGTAGTCAGAACTTCTGTTGACATAAATTGTCATTGATATAAATTAACTGTTTACCAAAACTTTGAATTTATTTTTGAAATACTAAGCTTTCTACCTTAGAAATAGATTACCTAAGCTGTATATGGCAAATCGTTTAGGAATATGTGGTCCTCAATACTCTTCGACATCATACTTTATTTGACCTTTTTAACCTTTTTTTTATTTGACCGTCCCTGACGAGTCTTTTGTAGACGAAACGCGCGTTTGTAGTAAATACAGAATTAAAAACCTGGTATCTGTGATGAGTTTACACGGCTTTGTCAGTTTGTTTTAGATTTATGAGTTTGACTGTCCCTTTGGTATCTTTCGTCCCTCTTTTATATACAAATCTCTTGAAGGATAATCACAGAAGAAAAATAGATCTCCACAAATCTTTAATTTCATTATCCACTTCAAGCGTTATAAAATACATTTCCCAATATATTTTTTCCCAGACAATTTTTTTCGGTCAACAAGCCAACACGTTCACCCGTTAAATATTCTGTATAAATTAATTCGCGATTTAAGCTATTAAGACATCGGTCTTGGACTTCTATATTAATAAGTTTAATAACTGTGTGTATTGCTGTGTGTTTGTTAGGACTACCTTTATATTTGCGTTGCTTAATAGTGTTGTGACTAGTACATCAATATATCTATCAAACTTAAAATAATGTATACAGTTGTGTTTTCATCTTGACTTACATCTCAAAACGAGGGTCGATTGAGAAGCGAACATTTCCTCGAATGTAACATGACCGAATGGGAATTTTCACCAAAGTTGAACTTTTTTAAGTAACACACATATGTGGAGGTAGCAGATCAGATTACCTGTCAGGGAAACGAAATAAAACCTGGTTCATTATTGGGTTCGTGTTGCACAGTCTTTAGATTTTTATGTTGGTATGAAGAATGTTGTTTGTCTTATGGCGTTTTTCGATTTTGACTTTGTCACTTAAGAGTTTGGATGTCCCATTGGTATCTTCAATCTCCCTTGTGATCTTTTCTTCTTTATGTATCGTTAATGTATGCAATGCATGTACATGAAAATTATATTTTCCAGTTGAATGATATTGTTGCGTCGTTTGTTTTTCTCTTATTTTTGAGTGTAAATTCACATTGCGATAAGACGTGTCACGGTACTTGTCTATCCCAAATTCATGTATTTGGTTTTGATGTTTATATTTGTTATTCTCGTGGGATTTCGTCTGATGCTCGGTTCGTTTCTGTGTGTGTTACATTTTAGTGTTGTGTCGTTGTTTTCCTTTTATATTTAAAGCGTTTCCCTCGGTTTTAGTTTGTTACCCCGATTTTTTTCCCCAATGGATTTATGAGTTTTGAACAGATGTATACTTCTGTTGCCTTTATTTACTTCTTTCAAGGAAGTTATTGAACCACGAGTTCCTATTGATTATTAAAAGTATATTTTACGCTATGTATAACAATCATATTGGCCAGATTTACAGATGACCACTGAAATGTTCCAATCACCCTATCATCTTTCCATTGATTGTTACACCACCAAATAAGACTTGTCACCGAATTTTAACCTCTCATGAAAAAGAAACGGTTGTGACATTGAAATATAATCTACACACTCTCCTATAGCTTATGATTGGAATCGTGTTGCTCAGTCTTTAGTGTTCTATGTAGTGTTTTTATACTGGAATTGTCGTTCTTTAGTCGCTTTTCGTATTTTGTATTATAAGAATCGGTTTAAATATATAACTTAACAAGAATGTGTCCCAAGTACACGGATGCCCCATCCGCACTATCATTTTCGATGTTCAATGAACCGTAAAAACGGGATAAAATCTCTAATTTGGCATACAAATTAGAATGATCATATCATTGGGAACATGTTAACTAAGTTTCAAAATGATTGGACTTCAACTTCATCAAAACTACTTCGACCAAAAACTTTAACAAGAAGCGGGACGAATGGAAAAACGGACAAACGAACAGACAGACGGACGGACGGACACACAGACCAGAAAACATGAAAGTATTAACTTAACTAAGACTTTTATCGTATAAATATTAAAAAGTTATATCTTTCAAACCGAATATAGCGTTCACTTTAAGTTTTCGTTAATAAAAATATACCTGTATGATTGAAAATCTGATATGATTATTAAACTGACCTATCATATGTATGTTACTATTTGTGCTGACATGAATTGTCATTGATATGGTTATATTTATAAATTTACTGTTTACAAATTTTCGAATTTTTGGAAAAAAATAAGGCTTTTCTACCTCAGACATAGATTACCTTAGCTGTATTTGGCAAAACTTTTAGGAATTTTGGTTCTCAAGGCTCTTCAACTTCGTACTTTATTTGGCCTCTTTAAATTTTTTGGATTCGAGCGTCCCTGATGAGTCTTTTGTAGACGAAACGCGCGTCTGGCGTATATACAAAATTTGGTCCTGGTATCTATGATGAGTTTATTTACAGGAAATTTGTGAAATCAGGAATTTTACAAAATCCATGAAATAATTAAGATTTTTTAACAGATTCACTGATCAAACATCCAACATGTAATATTACCGACTCCCTTCTCACAAACAAAGCGTTAAGGTGGCAGGTTATATCAGTTTGGTGTAAATTTGGTTTATAATTTTGCAATGGAACTAAATTCCATGCATACAAACATCATTTTTCTGTTTGTACTAGAAGTTAAGGACATTTGTTGTTCAGTCTTTATGTTCCTCCCCGGGGGGGGGGGACTTTACCAAGTTACCAGCAACTCTACATCGAAGATTCTAAATATGATGAACAGGATGTTGCTTAAATTAAATTGAGTTGTCATCCGACACAGAGAGAGAAAATTAAAACAAAACAAAAATTACAAAATTGGCAAATGTACGTAGCATTATGGATACTATTATTCGTATGTATTGTAAGGTTGCATGTAAAGGTGTCAAGATACGCGTAAGTGTATAAAATGTGAAATATATCATGCATATTGTTAATAATGACAATAAGTGAACAATATATCATATGGTAGAGTCTGAGAGCTCTGAGAGCATCAGAATTCACTATTTCATACGGCGACCTAGAGTTGTAAAACATCTACGTCATTTAGATGGATACATTTTCTCATTGTTATTTCATGATTTTTCTCGTTATTCTTATTACTTATTATTTGAACCATAGAAAAATGTCAGGAAATCAAGTTTGAAGAATTTATACAATTTCAATTGTTAAAGAATGTATTTACTTATAACTTTATTTTGTTGATCGAAATCGGTTGACGTAATTGAAATCGATATTTGAGCTTTTTTGGGCTGATAAATTAGAGTTTTTATTGTAATTTTATTATGCTTTCATTATTGGCTTTTCACAATAAAATGTTGTTCTGCAGTGCATAAATAAATATATTATAAACTTGGTATGTGATCGATTATGTCTACCGTATGTATATATACATATCCTAAAATACATAGGGCATAACATGTCATGTCAATAAGACTTACTATAAATACGGATATTATCTGTGACGAAAGTACTCTTGTCCATATTAACTCTCATAAAAATATTAATAAAAATATTTAAGTATTATTTTATATTGGCAAATGTGATGTTTGACTTTCAAATTCACTTAAGAAATATTTCAAAAAGTCAGTTGAATAAATCTGTATATGGAGAGACTGAATTAACATAAAACCAGAGATTTTTATAATATAATAGTATATTCGGATTCGAATCAATTAGGAACATTGTCCTTGTTATTCAATGTACCTTTGAACGTTCAATTTTTTTGCAACAAACCATGCAACTGCTCTTTGTTTTGTGATGAACTCTGAATAAAAATGTATCATGAGGAAATAACCAGTTGAAGTATTAATAATGAAGAAACAACATTTTTTTAAATAGTACACAAGACGTGTTTTGTTTAAAGGTTCGTGAATTACGCTCGAAAAAAACCGTTCTGATTGCCAAAATTATCAAATGTATGGGAAAGCACAAAAACCAAAGTCTCTAAACAGAACAGCCAATTTCATCAAACATTTTACCCCGTGGCAATTCAAACCACAGCTTTTATTGTAATGGTGTAATTATTTGAAAATGAAATTTGACCTTGCCCAAGCTCCGGCATAAAAAAAACGGTCTCAAATCCGTTTTCTTTATATGTGTAGCGGGGTTGCTTCCCCTTAGTACAGGTAGAACATATATAGCCAGTCTTAATCATCTGAGCTAGGGAATCGATTCTTTGGCTCAGTGGGTTAAAGCACTGACTGTCACCCAGACGACCGGGGTTCGAATCCCGGTGGTGACGATATGAATTTGTAGAGTAGATACGTGCTCTCCGGATACATTTGGCGCCCAACTAAAAAATCCACGATGGTTATCTGGAGTATAGCTAGGGTTTGTGTTGTTAAGAGTCATATATGAAGATATGATGACTCTTGTGGCGGGGGAATAGTGTAGCGGGGTTGCTTCCCCTTAGTACAGGTAGAACATATATAGCCAGTCTTAATCAACTGAGCTAGGGAATCGATTCTTTGGCTCAGTGGGTTAAAGCACTGACTGTCACCCAGACGACCGGGGTTCGAATCACGGTGGTGACGATATGAATTTGTAGAGAAGATACGTGCTCTCCTGTTACATATGTAATGTTCAATCATTTACCAAAACACTATAGGTCCTATGTACGGGGCGCCGAATGGGACTCTTGTGGTTTTGTACTCAAAATTCAATTTTGTACGGACAAAAGTGACTTTTGTTCAACAAAAGTAAGTTCAGTTTAACAAAATTTGTATCATACTACAAATTTAAAATTTTGTCATACAAAATTATCTATCAGCGGACAAAAGTCACTCTTGTCATGACAAAATTCATTTTTGTCACACAGACTTGAATTTTGTTACCTAATTTGAAAATAAATAAATTGGGCGACAAAAGTCAATTTTGTATTCAAATTAGTTTAGTTTGGTTTCTGTGAACTAATTTGCATACAAAATCGACTTTTGTTACACAAAATTGACAAAAATGAATTTTGTCTCAACAAAATTGACAAAATTGACTTTTGTCTCAACAAAATTGACAAAATTGACTTTTGTCTCAACAAAATTGAATTTTGTCTCAACAAAATTGATTTTTGTCTCACGAAAGTCAATTTTGTCTCACGAAAGTCAATTTTGTCTCATAAAAGTCAATTTTGTTGTTACAAAATTGAATTTTGTCGTCACAAAAATGAATTTTGTCGTCACAAAATTGACTTTTGTCTCAACAAAATTGACAAAATTGACAAAATTGACTTTTGTCTCAACAAAATTAACAAAATTGACTTTTGTCTCAACAAAATTGACTTTTGTCTCAACAAAATTAACAAAATTGATTTTTGTCTCAACAAAATTGACAGAATTGACTTTTGTCTCAACAAAATTAACAAAATTGACTTTTGTCTCAACAAAATTGACAAAATTGAATTTTGTCTCACAAAATTGAATCTTACCTCACACAATTGACTTTTGTGATTTAATTTCCATATCAGGTAACAAAAGTCAATTTTGTATGCAAATATGTTTATATGTGCATACCTTTTAGACAAAATTGACTTTTGTCATGACAAATATGAATTTTGTCTACAAAAATGAATTTTGTCATGACAAAAATGAATTTTGTCTACACAAATGAATTTTGTCATCACAAAATTGAAGTTCTCACAAAACAAGTCTGTAGCACATAGTTTTGTAAGACAAAAATGATTTTGTTATGACAGAATTGAATTTTGTACAAAACCACAAGAGTCCCATTCGGCGCCCCGTACTATGATGATGTTGATTTAAAAAGAAGAGGTTTTTTGTTAAACGTCTTTTTCTGGAATTCATGTTTTGAGATAAGACAGCGGTGTCAAATTCATGTTCCCTATTATAAAAGCACACACCTACATACAAAGCATAAATAGTTTTATTTTAATACTTGATTTCACCGTCTGACATTAAAAGAGTACAAAACCCCTCTCGTTCTTGTTCATTTTTAACGTCGTTAAGCCACTGCATGATATGAGAAGTCTTTTCTTCGTCACAAAAGTTTGTTGTATTATGAACCGGATCGTCTGCAATTGGGATTGAATTGTTAACACAACGAGTAAACATCACCGGTTTAGCACGTGATCGCATGACAACAACACTGTCTTTTGGTTTGGTGACACTTTGTTTTAAGTTCGACGATTCTTCTGTGACTGGAGTTTGTTTTATGTACTGGTTACCGGTGTTATTGAGTTTTTCCCCCGGATGAAGAAACGGGGCAATAACAGTATGCGATAAAAATGATTCGCCATTTTGAGCATGTCCGTTATCAAATGATTCCCTCTTGCTGGGTTCATCTGAAAGTTTGTTTCGAGTCACATCCTGACTGCAAATGTCTACATTATTGGTGTCGCCATGAGTTTCTGCTTTTTCATTATCGTTGTTGGTTTTTGTACTGTCTTTGTTTGTTATTAGTTTATTATCCTTCAGTTTTAAGTCATACACAACAGTAACTAATAAATTAGAACTGTCTTGTTTGTCGTCGTTTTGAGCATTTCGCAAAGAAATTTGTTGAATTTTTTTGTTCTTTCTTACTGAACATTCGTCTGAATTAATCTCGGAACACAATTTATATTTTGATTCTATTTGACCAAGGCGACCAACAGGGTCATTGAATTTTACTGTTTTTTTCACAGCTCTAATTGGTCCGAATTCTTTAATCCCCAGCTTTTGTCTTTTGATAACATTTCGCAGTTGTTTATGATCAATCTTTGGATTATTACTGTTCTCGGCAAGATTTGGCATACTTATGGCATTTTTCAGAATGCCTTTTACTTGTCTTTTGGATTCTGCTTGTTTTCTCTTCTGAGCATCCTCTACTAAGCTCCCCAGAAACTGGAGTTTTGTCATGCTTCCTCTGTGTCGATGCAGAGTAGTCGTTACTGTTGATGGAACATTTTGTTGTTTAGAAGCACCAAATACGTTCAAGCCATGCCCACCAACAAACATTGTGTTTCCATAAATTAAGTTTTAGTGTCTCATTAGTCTGAAACAATAATTTGAAATTAAATTTCCTTTGATTAATATAATGCTTACCCCCAAGTTATCTATATACAAAAATCTTCTTAAATAAATAAGTTTTTATGTTCCACAATAAACTCAAAGAGAGAACTGAAAACAAATTGTCATGCAACCATTTCATCGGTTTCAAAAGCATTAGAATTTGAAAAACAGCATATTTATTCAGATTTTCTATAAAAAAATACGATTAAATATGTAAATGTGGTTATAACCATAGCGGTCAGTAAAAAATCATTTACGATCATCAAATCTCAAAATGAGGCTCGCAAGATAGAACTTTGAATATAATGCAACTTATCTTTACTAAACACAATTTAATCATACATTTATATAAATAAAACATATATTCATAAATTTCAGTATCAATCATGAAATGAATGAGCAGAAAATAATATCAAAATTAACAATAGATAAACAGAGCTATTTCTGAATTTTCTATGGATCTATTTGCTCTTTCTGTTCATCGTTGAAGGTGCAATAGTTTTATTTTTTCACAGGTGTGCCTGTGACAAAACTTACAAAACTTCCAAAATTAAATCGCTTTCTTGCATGCAATACTAGTCCTGGATGTCTCATTGATTTAAGTATCTCAGGAAACAGTGGGAAGTATACTTCATTTTGTTTACACGTTAATGTTTTATTCTGTGAAATGTTTACACGAGGCCTGATATGCACTTTGATGTGTTTCGTCTTAATGACAAAAAGGTTTTGAGAAATCAACTCGTTACTTCGATACTGTTTGAACACTAAGGAAAACTTGAAGTTTGAATCAACTTTATTAACAAATGTAGTGTGTACATTGTATTATATAATCAAATAAAATTGATAGATACTTAAATAGTTTTACCTTTCCTTCACTTTAAAATATATGTCCCTCGATAGCTCCGATGAACATGCTCTGAATTGAAAAAAACACCCCGAATTTCCCTTGTGTTATATCATTTTCTTTTATTTGCTATGTCAAAATTTTCTATTTTTCAAGTCAAAATGTTACTGTTACAGCCAGTAAAAGTTTTAATTGACAATGTCACAATTCTACTACCTATATAGCACCACAAATCAAATTATCCTTACTTATATATAAATATATATAAAGAAAGCATCCACGCTATAGTCAAGGGCAACTTTCCGGTCCCTTTAACACTTCTTGTGAAATATAAGGCTTGATACGTCCAGGGTAACACGTGTGCATATTTAGAAAAAAAGATCAACACAAAGGGGAGGGGGGGGGGGGGGGGTGGGGGAAGGAGGCGGGTGATACCGGGCTTACGCCAAAGAGAGTTGCAACCCTAAACATTATAATAAACAATACCATTCAAATCTTGGTTTCTACCCAAAGCTACATGTATATATTATTTACAGCCTAATATGTAGGTGTTGTGCTGTTTCACCTTACTGATGCCAATTATTATTTTGTTTTCAGACCACTTTGGTGGTGTTTTTCTCAAGCTTTATTATTACATATTTAACATTTTTTTATTATTTTTTTGCCATCATCAGTAAGCATGTAGAAATAAACGCGAATTTTATTTTAGTATTACTCTGAATATAAATAAAAGTTTTAAAAGAATATCACTAAAAGGGTAAAATTTTAAAACTGAAAATAATTTAAATAAAACATGGCAAACTTACTTCTGCGAGGATCGTTTCCAAATAATTTGAAAGAATCAAATCTTAGAGTTTGGCAGTCACGAGTATTACCAACACGACAAATGCGTCACATACTCTGCAATCATATGTGGATAACTTTGTGGTTTACAAATATCGATCAAACTATGGTCCTTCTATTTCAAGCTTTAATTTCAATTGAAAGTTTAAAAAGAACATATCATGTTAGATAGTAAAGAAATTTCAACTTGTAAATATGTGAGATAAGTAAAGTATTTATCGCAATAAATGGACAATTACTTATGTGAATTGAAAACGTAGGTACATTAATTTAATGTTTCAATGATAATAAAAGTAAGTTTAAATATTTTCATTTGCGATTCAAATAAATATCCTTTTGTAGTTGATATTTTATTCATATATGTATATAAAACACTTACAATAATATTTTTATTTAACAACATAATATTACATCGTCTAGAGTACACTATTAACAATAGTATTATTTAAGATATATATGAAATTAAATACCCCTCTAGCACCATTTTAATGGTACTTCTTACGTTAATCCAATAACAAGTTATGCAATTTATAACTTGATTATGAAACGTTGTGAGAATTTTTTTATGTTTTATAAATTAATGAAAGGAAAAAGTGTCATAAAATAGGCTAAGCTTTCAATGAACTTAACTTGAATTTTCAAAACCTCATATTGGAAAGTGCGTAATAACAGAAATGCTGAAGATTTCTTTTTCTCGATCTGTTTGAAATAGATTGCCAATGAAAGTCTCTTAGAGTAAAAAAGCGGAGACTTCCCAAATGTATGTTAATGTTTGAATTTGAAATATGAATACATTCGACGGTTTCATTTGATGAAAGTTTTTATTTCTGTAAAATTGTAAACTTTCTACACTAAATTTCATTTCGCCTTAAAATAAACCTTACCTTGTCCCTCACACCCCGTCGTCACGTCGTTTATATCGACCTCTATTGTGCCGTAAATTATAATGACGTTGACGTTGATTGTCGAAATAAGATAAAGATAAGATAAATTTTATTTTCCAAATTAGGTCCCCAGGGGGGCATATACACATAACATATATAGTTGATACAACCATGGAAGTAATATTGGATCTCTAAATATTACTTCCATGATACAACATACAGTATTCTACATAATATTGTAAAATAAACTATTGAAATAAAGTCTATAGGGAATTATTTGTTAATAAAAAAAGTATTCAAGAGTTGCTACTCCAGAGATGTGGCAATTTTTTTATTTTTTTTATTTATTCACTTATTTAAAAAAAAAAGATTTCTCACTTAATTTTATAATATTTGCAGGAAATGTATAAATATAAATGATTGTTTAGATGCAACAAACACCAATTCAAGGGACGATACTCTATGATTGTGATCTTAAAAGCTCTAACAATCCTCCTCGTATCTGATGCCGAAAAACAAACACAAACGGAAATAAATGTAGACTACAGATGCCTAACGAAAAGATTAAACAAACGCTGCTCTAAAAATCTTTTAAGCAATATACAAGTCTCTTATATTTGTAGAGTTATCGTTCTTTTAACAGTTAATGTGCTGTCTTGGAATGAGATGAAAGGCTGAAGGTGGCACGGTAGTATTTCCTGGCCCATAGGGGATAATGATAGCCTTTTTAGAATTTTCACCGCTTTCTAACATTGCAAAAAATTCTACATTCACAGTAACTGAAGTACTTTCATTTTACTATTCAGAAATGAATTTGAATATGTATCATGACCGTTTACTTTTTTTGCTATTTTTAAAAACCTAAGGCCACTGGTACTTTTAGGTCTTTTATGGTGCAGTGAATACAAAATTTAAAAAAATTCTCAAAAAATCATTTTCATCTGTATGTAAAAATATTTCATATTTTTCTACACCTGATTCATCCCTCAGTTTGGGAAAGTAAGTCACTAAACTTGTTCAAAGGGTATCTACACGTCTCAATTTTCAAAATCGGTTATCTAAAAATACTACCATCGCTAACATTTTTAACAATAAAAATCGTGGTTACCCTTCTATCGATAAGTGTCATGCCAAAAAATGACTTACATGTCCCCGTCTTTCCACCAACAATACGGTAAGGTCCACGTTTAATGGTCGCACATTTTCTTTAAATTTTGAAACTGATATTACTTGAAAAACAAACAGTATTATTTATTTACTCACATGAAACAAACCGGGATGTGGTATTCAGTACGTAGGAGAAACTGGAAGATATTTATCAAAACGCACTCAAGAACATCTGTATCGTTTTAAAAGACCTAATAAATTCAAAAGTATCATTTACCAACACCTTAAGAAGCACAACCATCCTTTTAAATATTTAGCAGTTCAACCTTTAGAAGTAGTAAATAAGCAGCCTGGTGAATCGCATTCAAAGTTTGTACGATCACGGAAAATAATTGAATTAAATTGGATTAAAAAATTACAGACAGTTTACCCTCTCGGTCTAAATGATAATATCATGGGAATTGGTAATATATCTAGAACCAATTCCGTTAACATTTTGGATATTGTTTCTAAAACTGTTCGTAAAAACCGTTCTCACGGTTGTAGAACAAATCGCAATCAAAGAAAATTTCGGGCCAATCATACCAATATTTCGGACCTTATTTCTATTTCAAAAAACAACGGCAGACATTATCTGTTAACAAAACTCTGTTCGTTACCGGTTAATAAGTTAAATAAAATTTTGGAGGATTGCAACACAATTTCATATAGCAGTCCTAAGTATGAAATTGTTCAAATTATTATGGCATATTGTTATTCTAAATTATTTCCCAAAATTGATCGCCCTGAAGATCATAAAAAACATTTTATTAAAATTAAGTATGTCAACAAAGGCTTTGATTTTGTAAATATTGCCGGTATATTTAACGACCATTCTGTTAAAGAACAAATTCCTGGATATTTTGACAATACTGAGCTACCTCTTATTTGTTATATTTACAAGAAATCTACCCGGAAATTTGTGTTTAATTATAGTCAATTGTGTAAAGATGTTAATATCAGTGAAAATACACCTACTTCATGTAATTGCAGTAATTCCGAATATATTTATGGACCCATTTCCCATGTTATAACAGGAGATCTTAACATCGTTCAAGACCGAGAGTTAAAATCATTTCTCAGTAAATAGTCCAGTCGAAATGTGAAACAATTGCTCAGAAGGTGGTAAAAGCATCAAACTTTGCAGAGTGTTAGTTGGGGTCATTACTAACATTTATAGCTATGGACCCAATTCAGAAAATCAAAATGGCGGCTCTGGGCGGCCATTTTGAAATCATGTCCAAAAAGTCAATAAAAATTATTAGAAAAAATATGAAAAATATGATACTTAACTAATTTTGATAAACTTTCGTATTTCTTATGACAAAGAATATAAACTGAGGACTATTGAAGTATTTAGTGGCCATCTTGAATGGTGGCCATTTTGGAAACGTAAATTTGCAATATATTATTATTCGCTATCCTAAATTGTTTTTTGAATTAATACTTAGTTTTATATGCATTTACAACTAGTTTCGCTAATCATTTATTAATTACTGTTGCTTTTCATATAAGATATATTCACCAGGTGCTCAAATAAGGTATGCTTATGTGAACAAATAAATGTATTTAAAGAAATACGTAAATTCTTTAATTGCAGTTTAGTATGTAGGGCTTAGGTAATTTTTTACCATTAAAAAAATCCGTATATAAAATTATGAGCACTGTATGTTGAACAGGAAAAATACGTAGGTATCAAAATCACTAGAGTTGACTCGTACCAAATCTAATAAATAAATAAAGAATTCCGCGACGGGAAGAGAGGACACGTGATGATTTACAATGCAAAGCATATACAAAAAGAGCAGACATAGACATTTTAGCTGGTAATCAGTAATTTTTTGTAAGCATACAACTGTTCAACGTTGATGAAGGCCATACAATGGGAGAATAACAAGGCAAACGGTACTAATCCTGTCAAAGCAAATCTTAATATATATAGTCAGGAAAAACAAAATGAGTCAAGGATTGAAAAAAAACAGTAGAATAACCAGCCACAGTTGTGATGAATCAACAAGAACAATGATTGCAGATATTTCTTTATTTCTTTGTGATGAGGTATCTGACTATCATCGTGAAACATCAACAATTGTGATTGACAATAGAGTATGTGACTGTCACTTGAACTACTAACCATTGTTCTTTTAGCCAGATACAGTGCTGAAGATTAATATTTCAGGAGCCGATCTCATGCTAAATGTGTGTTAAAACTGCACAACAAGTCAATAAGACAGAATTCGAGACACAGAAAGAAAGTCAAAAATCTGTTATCCATTGCAATGGGGCTTGCCAAAATAATGTAAAACAGTGACGGCTCACAGTCTGGAACAGATATTGTTTTTAATATTTGAAATTGATGATATGGAAAAATTGTACATTAAACGTCCTTAATAAATATTAGTTGTCATGGAAGGAATGATTATTAGAACATTTATGAAAAATAGAATACTAGCTACCATAGATGATGTGGAAGCACACACGAAAGGTTGCGTCTTTCTCTGGATTCTCAATGAATATGTTGGGGAAGTTCTGAAACAGGCCATGCATTTACAAAATGTTTAAGTCGTGATGGGGAATTCCTCTTAATAGTCAAAGTAACTAGAATAGTTTGAAGGGTTAGGCTTGCTACTATAGAAAGGTTTACAGGGACATTCTTTGTAGGCTTTCAAAATGAATCCGTTCCACAATCTTTGAGACATCTTCCTCGCTATCGGAGGACTGATCAGTTGCAGTTGCATCCCTTCGATGACGAGTTGCACAATTTAACTATTATAGCTGAGAAATGGTGAGTGTTGTCTTCCACTCATCGATATTACTGGATTGTGTCTCGATGGTTGGCCATCCAGTATCATTCATACTAAGGAACCTTGTATGCTTGCAGATATCCTTTGTTAGTTACATTCCTATTTTGTTAGATGCGTTGCATCAGTCCTTCCTTCCATGATAACTACAAGTTGTTTCAGGCGTTTATTGTACAATTTAGCGCGATCTGCAAGCTTGGAGATTGGTGCAATACCTCTGCCAGACCGTGTGTCGTCAATCTATTTTATTATTTTGAAAAGCACAACTCCAAGGATAAAAGATTCTTGGCTTTCTTTCTATGTCTTTTATTCTGCCTATTTGCTATGTCAAGTTTTATCAATCATTAAGCAGGATACTGTTGATTTGACATCTCCAGCTCTTACTTTGGCTAAGGAAATATGTCTTGTAGTACAGGTGCACAGTCATGTCCCATTTTTGTCGATTTTTAAATTTCGAAGTATCATGGAGATCTTCAGATACATCACCACAGAAAAAATACATTGCAGTCATTGTTTGTGTTGATTCAGTATCACTTAACAGTGTCTAGTTACTTCTTGTTTTCTTTCAACTGGCAATTTATCTTCAACATCAGAAGTATGTTTTCCCTTTTACTGATGAAATATTTTGAGGTCTGAAAATTAGTTTGACAGGATTTGTGCCGTCTGGAGTGCTTCTGCAGTTCCATAACCCTCATTCAACTGTTTCAAATTGAGCGGAAGAAAAACAAATTCAAGACCCAACATTGTTGTATGCCTGCATCAAAAAGAGTGATTGCCAGCTCAAATGTCTATGTCTGTTCTGTTTGGATCTGCTTGCCATTGCATGCAAACCCTCACATATCCTCTCTTGCCGATTCACACATTCCTTCTAGTCTAAACGCTCATTAATTTCTTCTGATATCTAGCTCCAGTGTTTTGGAAATCTACAATTTTGATATTTTCCAACAACAACGTTCAGTCATGAACTATGTTATATTCGTTATTTCTGTTTTACAAAGTTACTTAGGCAAACGTGTAAGTAACAGTTAGATTTTCTTATACTGATATCTTTGTTTTGTATACGTGTGCATGCCATATCTGACCATTTTATAAATATCTAATGCATATTAGTAAAAAAAAGTGTGAATGCAAACAGTGAATAAATAAGATTAGCGAATAATGTTATACTGGAAATTCATGTTTTCAAAATGGCCATCAATCAAAATGGCTACCAAAACATCAATACATATGAAGTCCTCAGATGACAGTCCTTGTCATCTGGGATGAATATACCATATGACTTTATAATAACTTCCTGCAGCAAGCGCTTAACTGATAAGTCAAAGTGAACACGGTTACTAAGGAAATGCAAATGTGTAAAGGCAGTATTACGTATGTAAATGTGGAGGACAATGTGATAGAACATGATAGACAGAGTAAGGTTTGACAAATCATGTAAATTTCATTTTTGTTAAATATAATTCAGAACATTTGAGCAGTTGGTCTTCCTATAACATTAATTACTTGTATGATATGAAATTCATTATGTCTGCAATCAAGGTTTTTGAAAGTTGTTTCAAATGAACAATATCAACAAAACGAATTATCCTGTAATCAGCCAACTATTATCAATGACAGGTATACAAATATTTTCTTTCTTTATTTATACTTGTAATATAAAATTCTCCTGTTATTTTATGGTAAACAAGCGGTGGCAGGAATATTGCTTTGAGAGTAATTGTTCATTTTATGATCTTCTTCGTGGTCGCGTTTTAACTATGTCGATTACTTTTGAACATTAGAGACATGTACATTGTTGGAAAATATAAAGTCATTTGTACCCTCTACGAAACAGAAGAAAGACTCGGACAGGGGGTTCAAAGGCTCGCTTTTCGTCTTGTTTATATAGCTCAAACAAATAAATTTGTATATCTTCGACATTGTTTTTTCTTTTTAAATTTTCATCGAATAATGACACATTTTTTGGCTTAAAAAACAAAGATTTTTCAAGATGCCCGCCATTCAATTTGGGTAATATTTCCAAAAACTTTGTTCAACAAGACAATTGGAATCAGCACTGTTATTATATTACCAAGGTTTCATGTCAATATCTTCTCTAATATTTTTTTAGATTTTTTTTTATTAATCTATAGAGATCAAACGGCCGCCATTTTAAAATGGCCGCCTCTTCCGCAAATTTTGACTTTCAGAGTGGGTCCATAGCTTAAAATGTTGTCCATGACATATACTACCACTATTCCAAATTTCATGCTTTTACCACAATCTGAGCAATTTTGTCAAAAATCTGCACAAATCGACTGGACTAAAAGGACCTAAATATCGTCCCCCGTCAATTATTAATTGGAATGAGTGTCGTAATATCATCCACGACTCACTCCTTACTTACTGTGTGAAATGGATAAAACGGGAAAAAGCTGACAAAAAATCTTTGGACTCTTTTTTTAATTCAGTAATGAAGATAGTTGATATACGTATTCAACATTTTAAAGAACATTTTACTATTAACAATAACCACAATAAACCTATTTCTCGTATCAAACATAAACTAAAAGAACTAGCCAAGGAATTTGTTTTTGTCCCGGCCGATAAAGCTGCTAATAATATTATTATTGTTTGACGTAAATTTTACATCGAGGTTCTGAAAAAGGAAATCACCAATTCACCAACATTCCAACTGACTCCATTTTCAGAAAACGAAATCTGTAACAAACATAAACTTTTAGCCACCGCTTTACAAGCAGAGCCAAATACAATGAAAGTTCCAACTATGTATTGGCTTCCGAAGCTACACAAAACCCCTTACAAATATAGATTTATTTCGTCTTCAAGCCATTGTTCAACTACTAAATTGTCTATTATTCTTACCAGCACACTTGGTACAATTAAAAACCTTATAATAAATTGTTCAAATAAGGCCTTCGAAAATAGTGGAATAAATTACTTTTGGAGTGTCAAGAACTCGTTGGAAGTACTTGATAAATTGCATGCTTATATTGGTGATTTTGAATCTGTTCAAAGTTTTGATTTTTCTACCCTGTATACCACATTGCCTCACATTCTCATTAAGAAAAAATTCACACATCTAATTAAATGGGCATTCAAAAAATCAGAATGTGAATATATATGTTCAAACTCTTTTAGGTCATTTTTTAGTAGCAATAAACAAAAAAACTATGTTAATTGGACATGCTTTGATACTATATATGCCCTTGAATTTTTACTAGATAACATTTTTGTTCGCTTTGGGGATTCCATATATCGTCAGATTATCGGAATTCCAATGGGGACTAACTGTGCACCACTTATTGCGGACCTCTTTTTGTATTGTTACGAGTTACAATTTATGACAAAAATAAGCAAAGACCCATCAAAACAACATCTGATAAACAAATTTAATAATACTTTTAGATATTTGGATGATATTTTGGCTCTCAATAATGACGACTTCAGTATGTATATTAATGAAATTTATCCTGGTGAACTCACTTTAAATAAAGCTAATACTAACAATGACCACTGCCCTTTCCTCGATCTTGATATCTATATCACTAACGGAAAGCTGAATACTAAAATTTATGATAAAAGGGATGATTTTTCATTTCCTATCGTTAATTATCCGTTTTTAGATGGTGACGTTCCCTTGTCACCATCTTACGGTGTTTATATATCTCAACTTGTACGATTCGCTCGTGTATGTAACAATGTTTTAGATTTTAACGAGAGAAATTTATGTATTACTGAAAAATTATTACACCAGGGTTTTCGATATCACAAACTAGTCAAAACATTTACTAAATTTTATCATCGGTATAAAGACATCATTCGTAAATATAGCTCAACATGCAGACTTTTTATACGTTCAGGTATTTCACATCCAATTTTTTATGGAAATATTCTTTATAAAGCACAAAGGTGTCAGTATTCACCTCATAAACTTACAAAAACTTTGAATAGACTTATTAAGAAGGGATATAATTACGATACTGTTGTCAAGTCATTAAAGATTGCATATTTTGGCGTTAATATTGAGTCACTGATAAGGTCTTTGCGTCGGAACTAAACACATTTATTCTAAAAACAGTTGTTGGCATGACACGGGTTATGTTCTTCTCATATATGTTATGATGGTATGATACTAAACCCCTTACGGGAAGGATTGTGCCTGATGTTCATATGATGAAATCATAATCTTTCAGTCAGTTTAATTGAAGTCTGGAGCTGGCATGTCAGTTAACTGCTAGTAGTCTGTTGTTATTTATGTATTATTGTCATTTTGTTTATTTTCTTTGGTTACATCTTCTGACATCAGACTCGGACTTCTCTTGAACTGAATTTTAATGTGCGTATTGTTATGCTTTTACTTTTCTACACTGGTTAGAGGTATAGGGGGAGGGTTGAGATCTCACAAACATGTTTAACCCCGCCGCATTTTTGCGCCTGTCCCAAGTCAGGAGCCTCTGGCCTTTGTTAGTCTTGTATTATTTAAATTTTAGTTTCTTGTGTACAATTTGGAAATTAGTATGGCGTTCATTATCACTGAACTAGTATATATTTGTTTAGGGGCCAGCTGAAGGACGCCTCCGGGTGCGGGAATTTCTCGCTACATTGAAGACCTGTTGGTGACCTTCTGCTGTTGTGTTTTTTTTTATTTTGGTCGGGTTGTTGTCTCTTTGACACATTCCCCATTTCCATTCTCAATTTTATTATCAGTTGATACTGTATTTTTTTCCAATCACACTGTCTAAATACATTAACCTAAGTAGGGTACACAAAAGAGCAACCTAAATTCTGGAATGCAAATACTACCGTGCCACCTGAAACGATAAACAGAAATAATTTTGCAATAGAGAGACAGCTTCGTCGACAGATTCAGATATTCCGTAAAAGTGTTATGAAATCCGATCAAAGCAGTATCTACTAACTTGAAGTATTTTTAAGTGTACGATGTGTGGACATTGACGGACAACTGGACAACGATATATACTAATCAGGATTTGCAATAACTGCATGCCGGACTCTGAACCAAAACCTAATTCAGAAAATGAGTTTGCCTGTGTAACCCTTTCCAGTCTACGTGATAATATCATGAGTAATTAATTGAATAAATCTGAAGAAAATATATAATATGTCAGATGAGAATTAATCATCTGCAATCGTTTAATCCCTTAAAAAATCAAAAGATTTTCGTAAATCATATTAAAAATCTTTTTCAATAAATAGGATAGAATTGATGTTAAAAAAAAACTCATCCGCTTTGAAGAGTATTATTCTTATAAGACTTTTTAAATTGTCTAAGTTTTGTTTTTATCTTTGGTTGGAAGCTTTTGTAAATCATTTGAACCCTTAAAATAAATACCATATTTGTATTTAGGAAAATAAAAGTTGCATTTAGATAAAATTGAGAATGGAAATGGGGAATGTGTCAAAGAGACAACAACCCGACCAAATAAAAAAACAACAGCAGAAGGTCACCAACAGGTCTTCAATGTAGCGAGAGTATACCATGCTTTATTTTGTAATTTCATCAAAATTTTGTCGAAAATAGTGGAACTCATATTGAAACTTTAATCAGTTCTCGCTGACACTAATACTTATACAGAAATGTTTGATAGAAAGTCTAATAACCAGAGAGAAAACATTATTGACAACGACAATACATATGTGCCAACCACAATATAAACACAGAAAATACGATGGCCAATAAAAGACTGAGAAAATAAAAAAAAACAATGATCTAATAAAACACATATTTAAAAAAAGTTATACTTTCTTTCACTATCCTTTTCCAAATAGATAAATATGTTCTATTTACAGGGGTTGCTTATAATTTTTGCGAAACACGCCATGTCTTTTTGATGAAAAACAGCATATGTGACAAAAAAATGACAAATTATACTACTATTATTTTTGTTAAGAAATTAATTCAAAGTTATACCCTTTTTGATGACTTTGATTCGCTTTTTTTTTCAGAAAAAAAGTTTAAAAAAATAGAACAACACAAAGATGTAGCTAAAATGGTAACTACTCTTTTTTCTCATGAAATTTATTCTCTTATACATGAAAAGACCATTCCTTAACTTCAGATTTGATTTCAAAAGCTGCAATAATTTGTGTCTTATGTGAAGCATGATCTGATTACCATTCCAGAACATTAGAGATCCCCAGTTTTCTGTGTTGTTTTCTTTATACATTTGTCTTTTGGTCGTTGTATTTTTTCTATTGCGTTACCAGCTTGTCATCGGCTGATGAGTTTGATTGTGCTTAGAGAAGATTATAACCAATGCATTTTTTTTGTTATTTCACAATTTACAGATGATGGTGCTAAAAGAATATCATATTCATACATGCAGTTTTTACAGAAAAGATACAAGACTAGATAATATATGAAAATGGTTCTCTACATGTGATTTTGAATTTACTCAAGTACAAAATGTGGTAATAATATTTACTAAAAGAAAATTTTATGTATAACTTAATAGGGTTCGTGTTGCTTAGTCTTTAGTTTTCTGTGTTGTGTCTTGTGTACCATTATTTATCTGTTAACTTTTTCTTTTTATGACATAGCGTTGTAGTTTTGATCTATGAGTTTGAATGTTCCTTTGGTATCCATCATCCTTCTTTTTTAATAGCTTGATAATATAAGATTGTAATTAGTTGCTAACAGAAGCTTATTTTGAGGATGGGATAGAGAGTGCCCTATTATTGAGCTAAATATATGGTTCATGCATGGACTTTTCATTTACTTTTTTGCATTTTATAAAATGTGTAATGGAAATTATATTATGTACATTGTATACATGGCGCGAGTTGAATAAACTATCCAAATTAAAATAAGTCTAACATAAAGAAATAACAATACGTGGACTCGATAATATATAATAGCAGTTCTTGTGTATTTTAGTCTAGATGCAATCTACTTAACCATCGATATGACCACCAAAGACTGCTGACGGTCATATAAGCATAAATAAAAAAAATATATAAATATAAATAGGTTGCGACCTCGTGCAGTTCGATTTTTCATGGTCTGCTTGATTTCATGTTACAGGTTAAAAAAAAAGAAATTAATTATCGTTTTTATTTGTGTAATAATAACTTTTCGTGGATCGAACCAGCCAACAGAAAAGTTTACTCTTGGCTCACTTCCTTGTTGACATTCTTTCCCTTTGCACACGCCTAGTACACGAGTAATCCATCTACAGCTAAGGGATTAAATTGAAGCTCACATGAATACAGATTTATGTAAGGTCAAAATATTCACTTGCAAGTCATAATACATCAGCCCTGTGTTTTTTTAAAATATCATTTTGACAAACTTTGGGCCCAACTAACTAACATAACGAATTTTATTTTAAAATTCCTCGTTTACTCATTCTAGATACAAAAATGATTCATATTTTAAAATTTTGTTTAAAGCGCCTAGCTAATGCCTTATTACCAATCAATGTAAATATAAAAAAGAAGATGTGGTATGATTGCCAATGAGACAACTGTCCAAAACAGACCAAAATGACACAGACATTAACAACTATAGGTAAACGTACGGTCTTTAACAATGAGCAAAGCCCATACCGCATAGTCAGCTAAAAAAGGCCCCGAAATGACAATATAAAACAATTCAAACGAGAAAACTAACGGCCTTCCTTTTTTTTTTAAATAAACGAAAAACAAATATGTAACACATAAACAAATGACAACCACTGAATTACAGGCTCCTGACTTGGGAGAGTCACATACATAAATAATGTGGCGGGGTTAAACATGTTAGCGTGATCATAACCATCCCCTAACCTGTGAAGTGGTATAACAGTACAACATAAGAACGAACTATAAAAATCAGTTGAAATAGGCTTAACTCATCAGATGGACAAAAATACAAGTGAACGTGGTCGGGTACTTGTACATCCCGAAAACAAAAATACACTAGGAACATATTTGAGAGTACTCGCAGTTATCTCACAGCTAGTTCAAACTCACTAACAACTAATAAAAAAAATCATGCATCTAAGACTAAACTATCAATCCGTTCACAGCCAACTTCCAATGGATTTAGTGTAAAGCCGTCAATAACAGTCAGAGAAAAACATGACCTTGTGCAATGCCAAGTTACAGGTATCGACAAATTGTAGATCCATGAATGTGTATATATGTGTATGTAATGCCTGTTTATAAAAAAAAATTGCAAGAATTTATCTAACACAGGTATAAAGGACAATTAAAAACAGTAGTTAATGAAGTTCAAAAAGACCATGGTAAAAGAAGAACACCCTTCTATAAATCATGATACAGAAACTCAATTAACTCAATTTTATCATTCAGAAAATTAAAACCTTTCCAGGAAGTAATCTACAAAAAATATTCATCTAATTGTTTGGTTTCATATACAGCTACTTCTTTTCACCTCTCACCGTTGCTTAATGCAATGATAAGTTTCAAGAATATAGTTCAGAATATTTCAGAATAAAAGATAGATTTGCCACTGAAGGTCAATTAATAACAGTTAATATCATTTCGATAATTAATAACAGTAAATATCATTTCGATATGTGTTAAATTAAATTTCTCTGTTGTTTTGATCAATTTTAAAACACTAATAGGTTCATCGAACAGATAGCAAAACATTTGAAATTGAATATATTTCTATCAAAAAAGTTATTTTCCCCGCTTCGTAAAACATACACTCCACCACACAAAAAAACAACAGAAAATAAAAAACATTCAATAACATATAATTACATTATATGTATGATATAATTACATTATATGTATGTTTCATTATAATACGTTATTCTGATTGCATAACTGCTCATCACGTGTTATTCATTAAGCAATTGCATTACAACGAAGCGCTTCAAACAAAATGTACCTCGGTCAACGCTTTTACAAAAAAGGGATGATTTCAGCTTTCCAACTGTGAACTTTCCATTAATAAGTAGCAACATTCCAGCAGCACCTGCATACGGGGTATATATCTCTCAATTGATACCAGTTCTAAATGGTGAAGTTGAATTCATCCCTTCGTAAATTTTATTGACGCCATCACAAGTTGGTTGACCATTATAGAATAACCGTTTCACAGTTGATATCGAATATGTTCCTTACGTCGTAACTACAATCCCTTTCCCTTTCATGAATGTGACCTACCGAATTGGACTATTTACCGGATTTGTTATCACATAAGTAACACGACGGATGCCACATGTGGAGCAGGATCTGCTTTAGGTTACCCTTCCGGAGCACCTGAGATCACCCTTAGTTTTTGGTGGGGTTCGTATTGTTTATTCTTTAGTTTTCTATGTTGTGTCTTGCGTACTATTGTTTGTCTGTTTGTCTTTTTCTTTTTTAGCCATGGCGTTGTCAGTTTATTTTTGATTAATGAGTTTGACTGTCCGTTTGGTATCTTTCGTCCCTCTTTTACACCCCAATGAAGTTACAAAAAGAAGCATTCAATTCTTAAATAAAGCATACAAACCCAATATGAAATTAAACATGTTAGCAATCAGATTGAATATTAAAGCAGTTTTATTGAATGAATTCTGCTTGAACAAAGACATACTACAACCAGTAAGTCCTCTTGTCACTACTTAACAAGTAAGTAGCTATATTGTCCTTAGATATCAGTAAACTTCATTTTCTCTTTTCGTTTTATGCCATTAATTCTTCTTGTAGATTTCAGAAGTAAATATAACTGATCTGCGTTAAATGATGAAAGGTACTTACTAGAATAAGTTTACAGGAAAACAGATTAGTTCTGTCTAGCTAAATCTATCATCATTATTTTACTATTTATCAGATTCAATGTACATTAGGGAAATCAATATACGAATTTTGTTTAAAATGTTGACAAATAATGTATTTTTTACGAACAGATCTGATTCGGATTATTACGCATTGGGCTTACCGTTGACATGTTTTTACAAAAACATTTATTTACTGAAACTCAGCAAATATGCCTATTCATCTTCCCATGGGTCATATTATCTTAAAGCTTTATCATATTAAAACACTAGACTACTGGCAGGCAACAGTCGTATTATATTAACTCTAAATGCGTTCCCTAATCTGCTAAAATTACTTTTTCGTTTCTTTCTAATGAATTGAAAAAAAAGATAGGCGAAAAAAAACCATACGATATCATGGCTAAAGACGAAAATGTCACAAAAAATAATTATAGTACACACAACACAACATAGAAAGACATAGAAAGACATAGCAACACGAACCACACCAAAAAAGGGTAAGCAGATCCTGCTCCACATGTGGCACCTATCGTGTTGCTCATGTTAACACAGACCAGATCATAAGTCTAATTCGGTAGGTCACATGGATCATAAGGGGACGGGATTGAAGCTACGTCATTTGGAACATATCAATTATTTGTGTAACGGATATTCAATAACAGCCAATCAACTCGTGATGGCGTCCGTGAAATTAACGATAGGGGTTGATTTCATCTTCACCACTTAGAACTCTTGATTTAAAAGCTCTGTTGTGAGAAGTAGCACTCTATTAAGGAAATAGTGATAAGAAATACATGCCCTAGAATATCAACTGGGAGATATACACTCCTTATACAGGCGCCGCTGGATTTTTGCTTCATAAACATTGAAAGTTCACAATTGGGAAGCTGAAATCATCTATTTTGTCGTAATATTTGGTTTTCAACCGACACTTATCATCAATTTCTAGATGTAAGTCCATATAGAAGGCAGACTTATCTGTATCTGTGGTATCCTTTATCATAGAATAGATATTTTATAAATCAACAAATTTTGAATTATTTACTGAGCGTACAACATCTGTAAAGAGGAAAGTAAGTTAAAGGATAATGCTTACTTCTTTTCTTTCTTCCTAAGAAGTTCCTGTGTGAGGCCAGACTAATATGAATAAATGAAAAAGAAGAGAACACAGTTGGTTCACAGGAGAAAGCTGATTGTTTGTTGAAAAACACGTCCTTCAAAAATAACATATGTCGTTAATCAAGAAATCAAATTTCTTGATAATGTCAGTTTTAGAGCTTATTTGGGTTTGAACCTTAGTGATCTTTTACATAGTAGGGTTTATCACCCGAAGACAAGATACTTGTATCTACATTGATAATTCTTTTGATGAATCAAAGCAGAACCATCTCTTTCGATTTGTCTTTTTTGAAATAGGGAATCCGAATACTTGTGTCAAGTATAGAAAATTCAATTGCTTAATACTATTGCAAGATGTTAGAGTCTTATGTTGTATTTATAATAAAAGATCTTTTGGTTTTATAGTATCTTCATCTGATTCACGCCACCTCTAGAATAGATAGTTTAGCAATAATTTTGAAGCCCGGCATTTATTGCCGATACAATTGATGTTAATGATTAAGAAAAAGGTTTGGTGGTGCTCTTGAAAGATCCAGCAATTTAACGTTGTTTGTAAGGACCCTTGTGTAGCGTAGATATCTAATACAGTGATGGGAGATTCAGTTCTTTATCTTTGATGGAATTTTTACCGTAACATAGAACAGACCTATAACTATGCAGGGTTTCCTCTTTGTTAAATGTTTATATGAACTGAAATCAGGGGTACACACATCAATTATAAGAGGTCAAGCTGCATTTAATTTTTTTTTATTTGAAACCAACAACTTGTAGTTTTACTTGTATTATACGTATTGGTCTCGTTTCTAACAAACACCAGCAATGATTATGTTGAATTACTCATTGGTCTATTTTCTTTTGAGTGTTAGCAAATTTATTGTTTAGCTTTACATCAAGTATGCTTTTTTCTACAGGGTAACCTTTATAAACCTTCCTCCCAATTAATACTTTGACAATTATGCCACACTATAACTATTGCCATAACCTACTAGTGCAAAAAAGCAACATTCAAGCGAACGACAAGGCGTTGAATAGATCCGTAGAAATAACGTCCTGTATCGTATTCCATATTGGTACAATTCTAAAGTGCGTGTCAAAAGAGATCACATTTACTATATCTGGAAAACAATTTACTCCTGACTAACAAAATTATCATTATGTTTCACTGTTATATATTATTAAGTAGAATAGGATGAACACATCGCTGAAGATACCATTAAGGGAACTTTTTTTAGTTTAACATAAACTTTAGTATCGACAACTTCAGGAATATTTGACAGTTTTATTGTTATGAATAGATCTTATCTTCATGTAATTCGTGCTGAAACATTGTTTATAACAATTATCATTTGATCTATGCTAGTGAAACACAATTGTATGGATAAGGGGATATGTTATAGTTGCACGCTTGAAACCACGTCGATCTGGGTAATGTTTTACGTTAGAAGTCTGCCGTATCCATTTAGAAGTAGTACAGTGAGGTCATAGAACAATTGTAACGCTTTCAAGGCGGGCAGTGGAATAAGGTTTTGTATTTTGTATTACGTCCTTTAACAAAGTGTCCATAAGCGTGCGATCATAACTGCAACTGTAACTTAATTCTAGAAATCTTCCGTGGAACCCCACTTTGCCTGCACCATTCAACAGGGATCGCCTGTTATAATATTTTTTATGAACCACACTTCAATTGCTAAATTAAACAATTTGAAACATCACCTTATTTCCATGCATCCAAACTGCTTTACTGGATTTATCTTCATGAGAAACGCTCAAAACCGAATATTTTAAATCCAAGAAAAAACTGAAACAGTTGAACACAAAAAGGCAATTGTATCAAATAGATAAAAGACAAAAATAATAAAAAGAACCAAAAGAATATCGAACCAATTACAATCAACATTTTAGGTAAGGATATTTATACGGACCCATTCATGACCCATTGGTCTCCAATGGCAATATATCCTCCATCGTTATTAAAAATGGAAAGTGGATTTTATGTTAAAAGAATCATTTCTTTATCAAACTTCAGTAAAAACTTAAATCACAAAAAATCTGAACTCCGAGGAAAAGTCCCCTATAAAATGGCGTAAAATATAATTTACTATTAGAATCATAGTGTATCGCCTAAATTGCACGATCAATGTTTTACTAAGAATCACCAAAAATCAAACCGAAAAATATTTGTTATAACTTAACCGAAAATAAAGTTATCTACTACTACAAAATACACACAATAAGTCCCGGGGAACATTATTATACAAAACACTGGTATCGTAAGGGAACATCAGATAACTTGTATGTGTCTCTGGCATTGTTTTATCCATATATTCCCTATGGCTATATGAATTGTTTTGTTTATCATAGTATGTTTAATCACATTCCCCAGAGGTTTCATTGTTTTTGTTAATATTACTTTCCAGAGATAGCAATTTAGAACTGTAACCCCAACCAGAGAGAGGTACTTTGAGACAGATTTTCTTTAAAGCTTTGTAATGATTAGAATAGTCACGAAACCTGATTGTTTGATTCCCTGTTTTTGTGTTTGGTCTCAATCACATTGTCCCATTGGAAATCAATCGTATACTTATATTTTATCTTGTGATTCCAGTTCTGATCAGTGTTAAATGTCTAATAAATATAACTTGAGGAAACTTACATAAACACGAACACTAAATCTTGGTATGAATACCATTATATTTACACATTATAAAAACTTTAAAAGATAGAAAACCGAGCTCTAAGGAAAAAACAAATCAGAACTCCCTTATTAAATGGCAAAATCAGAACATCAAACAAATCGAACGAATGAAATTGTCATATTCCTGATATGGTATAGGTATGTCCTTATGTAAAAAAATGTGTATTAACCTAGTTTTATATCTAGCTAAACCTCTAATTTGTATGAACTCCATTAAATTAAAATCAATGTGTGAAAAAACAAAGGACATACTAGGTATAAAGTCAAAACGTGTGAACAAATTACATCATCTACAAAACGGTATTAAGACTGAAAACTTCAATACACTACTCGCATGGGTTATGATAAGGAAAGTCAATAAAAGTGGGACAGTCAAACTTATAGATCGAAAATAAATTGACGGCGCCATGGTTATAATAATAAAAAAACCAGACAAATAATAGAACACAACACACAGCATAGAAAAACAAAGACTAAGCAACACGTACCCCACCAAAAACTGGGGACGATCTCAGGTGCTAGGAAGACTAAGCAGATCCTGTTTCACATGTGACACCCTTTGTGTCGCTCATGTTAATAAGCACCCAGTAAATAGTCTTATTCGGTAGGTCATATTCGTGAAAAGGGAAGAGGATAGTATTAACGACATAAGGAACATATCCGATATCATCTGTGAAACGGTTATTCATTAACGATGAAGCAACTCGAGATTGCGTCCGTAAAATTAACAAAGGGATGATTTAAACTGCATTATTTGAACTCTTGGTTTAATAGCTTTCTAGTGAGCATCAGCCCACTATTAAGAAAATCATGACAGGACACACAAGCCCGGGAATACTGTATCAATTTTGGAGATATATACTCCGTATGTAGGCGCTGCTGGGATGTTGCTACATAGAAATGGAAAGTTTCCAATTAGAAAGCTGAAATCATTTCTTTTGTCGTAAAGTTTTGTTTTCAACCGACCATCATTGTCAACTTCTAGAAGTAAGTCAATATATGAGGCCCACTAAACTGTATCTGTTGTATCCTTTATCTCTAGGTCGATGGAATAGATGCGTTCAATATGGTCACAAAAAAATGAATTATTTAATGAGAGAACATTATCTATATAGTGGAACGCAAAGTAAAAGGGTATTGTAAGTTCTTTGTTCCGTTATAGAGTCAGCCTTATAATAACAAAGAAACAAGTTGGAAAGAAAAGGGGCACAATTAGTTCCGATTGTAATGCCGACAGTCTGTTGAAAAACACGTCCTCCAAATGTAAAAACATATGGTTTCAATCAAGAAATCATTCTTAGTTTAAACATATTTTATTTTCCTTAAATGTGCAAAAGAGATGAAAAACAAGTTAATAAAAGTTGTATAGTATTTTCCCAAAAAGACAAGAAATCAAGCATCTTTGTTTTTTTTTCATAGTGATTCCTTACAAAATAGGGGTTATCCCTCATTTAGACATAATACTTGTATCTACGTTGACCATTCTTTTTTAGAAAACAATACCAACTCTTTCAATTTATCTTTTGAATGGTGAAAAGTTGTGTGAAGTGTAGAAAAGACAACTGTTTTAATAATTATTGTAAGAGAAAAGAATCTTTGGAATTTTTTAGTATCCATATCTGATTCACGCTACCTCTAGAACAGGCAGTTTCACTTTTGTATCTAAGTTTTCCAATACAGTGATGGAAGATCCGGTTCTTAATCTTTGGTTGAAATTTCAAAGCAAGAAGGAACAGACCTATAATTATTCTGGATTTCCTCTTTAGTAAGTGTCTTGAGTACTAGTATATATGTTGAATTTCAAAATGAAATGTCAATACCTAGTTCATTTATAAAACATTTATATTTAATGAGATTTACACACAATAACGATGATGTTTGGGGCTTTGTCTGCGGGGATGACAACATATTTGCCATGAGGTAGGATAAGTGTTTTTCAACATTTGGCTCTTCAAAGATTGGCAAGCATTGTATTTAACATTTGTATGTTTCCACCATTTTATTTTGAACAAAAACAATAGTATATAATCATAATATACAAGCAACAAATATTATCAGATATAAAAAAAATAACTACAAAAGCAATGAAACTTTCTCATTAGATGCTATTGTCCTAAACGGAAGATTTTTGTTTATACTGAAATTTAGTATTTTTGTCAAACATCTTCAAAATCAAATTGGCAAACAGAAACTGAGAACCACAAAAAGATATTTATAAGATCGACACAAACACTACATCTTTTGACATCAGACTCGGACTTCTCTTGAACTGAATTTTAATGTGCGTATTGTTATGCGTTTATTTTTCTACATTGGTTAGAGGTATAGGGGGAGGGTTGAGATCTCACAAACATGTTTAACCCCGCCGCATTTTTGCGCCTGTCCCAAGTCAGGAGCCTCTGGCCTTTGTTAGTCTTGTATTATTTTTATATTAGTTTCTTGTGTACAATTTGGAAATTAGTATGGCGTTCATTATCACTGAACTAGTATATATTTGTTTAGGGGCCAGCTGAAGGACGCCTCCGGGTGCGGGAATTTCTCGCTACATTGAAGACCTGTTGGTGACCTTCTGCTGTTGTTTTTTATTTGGTCGGGTTGTTGTCTCTTTGACACATTCCCCATTTCCATTCTCAATTTTACTAATACGACATCATCACAAACAGGGTTTTATAATGTATATATACTGAAGCTTTAAAAGTCTTTACTAGACATTTCAAAATAGGAAACATCCAGCTGATCCTGTGTTTGAATGTCTACAAAATGCAGACCTGCTGACCTGCCAATATGTAGACCTGCTGACTCAACAATCCATTTGTTGAAGATCAATTATATATATACTGACCTATCAACTAACTGTCCCGATGTATGGGATAGTTTTAGGGTAAGGGTAAAGGTTAATTTTTTACCTTTTAGTATATTGATAATACTTCTCCCAGGCCTGACTCAGCGTATGAATATCATGAATACCAGCTAAAGAATTTAGCCGGACTTACTTAAACGTAAAATAAAGTTTGGCCACCACTCTCCACGAGACCAATAATGCAGCAAAGATACTGCTGTTCAATATAAAAAAAATGATTAAGCGAAACCATATCCGGGTCATAAATCAAAATCAAGGGAAACACCGATTTTACAGAAAATAAAAACTTAAGTTCACCGTACGGTCTTCAATAATGAGTAAAAAACATACCACAAAGACAGCTATAAAATATCCTGAAATGACCAATGTAAAACAGTAAACTTACATCCTGATTTCTGTACGAAATAATTAACGAAAAAACAAAGTTTGAAAAAAAGCAACAAACGGCAACCACTCAATTATAGGCTTATGTTTTGGGATAGGCGCATACAAAATATGTCGGTGTTAGACTAGTTTGAATGCACATTAAACGTCCACTTAACTGGGATAGTAGTGTAGCAGTAAATCATGATAACAAACTATAAAAATTAGTAAGACAGGGCTTCAGTCAACAGATAAATTAAAATTAAAATTTACATCTTCGTAAAGCAACCAGTGGACGGACGTGGCAGGACACCTATACATTCTCTCAGCAAATAGACACTAAGTACAGACCAAAGAGTACTGGCAGGTTTTTCAAAGTAAATAAACACTTTAAAAAGTCTACACTGATCATGATGGTGTGTGATTCAATTAATCAATTATTTGCATTCTACCCGTATGTGCTGTTTTAAGTCATTGTGGCCTGGTCGATAGACAGCATATGTTCTGTTTGCCATCATGGGAGTCATGTTGGTTAATAACCGCCTGTATATTCAATAACATAATCGTTTGACGTCTTGACTTTCTAGTTAAACTAATATAAGAAAAAGGCTGATGGGTAAAAGTCCTGAATGTCAAGTTATAATGATATCAATAAAAATTGTATGACGACTCCTTATTGAATTTGTTGCCCTTTAATCATGTTTAATATGACCATTTAGCCTTTTTGGATATAACCTTGAAAGAAAGAATGGATGAGAAAAAAGAAACTGTAAACATCAAAATTAATAAACAGGCAAATTAGAATCTAAATCTTTACTGTCATTTTGTATGACTGCTAAAAGGGCCAATTGATTTTGAACAGAAAAAAATACTTGGATTTATAGAGTGTTATCAGAGAATACATTTTAAGAACTGTTTTCAAATCAGATTCACGAATTTTCAAATATCAAATGAATTACGACTTCAAATTGAAAGTTAATTTAATCAACGGAAAATTTAAAGGACCATAACAAAATTTGCTCTATGGATTTATCAAAGTTATGAACACGAATACAACACTAGGTAGGGCCGCCCAGTTGTGATTGGTATACAAATGTTTAACATGAGAAAGTATATGAAATATTATTAAAGAAGATTTGATATATTGTTGCTAGATAAATTTCTGTTTTATTGATAAAAAAAGAAAAAACACAAAAATACTGAACTCCGAGGAAAATTCAAAACGGAAAGTCTCTAATCAAATGGCAAAATCAAAAGCACAAACACATCAACATGGTCAAGCGAATGGAAAACAACTGTCATATTCCTGACTTGGTACAGACATTTTCTTATGTAGCAAATGGTGGATTGAACCTGGTTGTAAAGGACTTAACCTCTTACTTGTAGGACAATCGAATTATGTTTTAGAATAAACAAGAGATCATCGACTTTGTATTTGATGTACCATTTACAATATAGATAATTATAAGAATAAAAATAAGACTCAGAATACTTTTTTAATCCAATTATGGACCATTGCGGGTTTTAAATTTCATACAATGATTACAATGATTTGTGTTATAACAATGAAATAATAAAATGAAATACATCACAATAGAACACTGAACAGTTATTGCATGAACATGGAAAAGAAAGTAATATGGGAGACAATCAATTTTTGTAAGGATTATTCTTTAAACAGATATGTAGTTTTGAGCTGCATAAAAATGAAATGCAGCCCAAACTGATTAAATATAAGGGTAATTTTCTCCCATGGCCACACAGAAACGAATAACTAGATATTTATGTATATGATTATAATTCTTTTACAATTGCAAGAATATGATAAGCACCTTGGAGAGATTTGACTGCAGTTTATTGATGCATATATAAACATTCACATATTAATAGATGAAATATACATACACATAGATAGAGAAATGTGTATTTAAATTTAATTATTTGAATTTGAAATACACATATGGATGAACTAAAAGAGATTGAGCCATTTACAGAGAATGTAAGAGAGATTGTGCAAACAATGATTCCCGACATTTATTATACAATGGGCAGTTTATTAAAAAATCAAACTCATCTTCTATTTCATTATGAGAACAAAAATAACAAGTCCTCCGTGACCATTCTTTAGGTTTGTTCTTAGTATATAAGGTATGAGTATCAAAAAGACAAGCCTCCATCCAAGTCACAAATCTTAAGCCTCATGGTTCATGCCCAAGGCAATTCATGTCGCTGAAAGTATTATCAGGGAAGATACCCCCCCCCCCCCCAAAAAAAAATCTAAACATTTACTTCATACTGAAAGACTCTGAAGAAGTACAGTTTCACAAAATAGTTTTACAATTTGAATGCATTTTTGCATTTTAAGAATCATTAAAGTTGTCACAATTTACATAAATAGGTATATATCGTCCACGCTTTTCTTTGCCACCTCACGTTGGAATCGTATATAGGATGGTGCATCTAAGCAAATGACGTATACCTTACTGACCAACAAGGGTCACACTTCGTTCCGAATGTTAATTAGTATTTTTATACATGGATTTTGACATTTTAACCTCCATTGATATACTGCCTTATATCAATTCTTGTTTCGTGCCTTTTATAGTAAAAAAAATGATATTAACTTAGTCTATATAAGTTAATGTAACACGAAGAGGTAATGAAATTAACACTATCGATGCAACTCTTTGCCACGGATTTTAGCAATTTGATTCACATTTACAAACTGAAACGATAGACAGTCATAGCTCTTCATTCGTGATGTGTTTCAAATTATTCCAGTCAATAAATCCCAAGAGGGTATAAAGCATGACTAGGATAGTTCTCTTGGTCGATTAATGACAATGAGAGATATATAATATTTACAGATGGAAGCAAACTTGGTATATATCTTGCTTAATAAATAGTTATGCTTTTAAAATTATTTAAATACGTTATGGAACATTTCTTGAAATCAAGCTAAAAATGCTATAAAACACCGATCAGTTACTTAACTCTAGTTCATAATAGATATACAGTATATTGATTATTATTAGGTCAGATGTTCTGACTACAAACATTTATCTAAATATGTCAAGTAAGGCTGTTGCTCCTTATATTATACGTTTTCCTTAATGAAAATGTGTGTCTTTCCTGTATCAATTAATTCATACTTTCCTCCTTCGCTTTTATGGTTTGGCATATATTGATAGTGGTCACCAAGGTGCATTATTTCCAATTAACCCTATTGATATATACGAGTTAATAACTAATTCTACGACCAACTTCATCATTTGTTTTGTTTCATATGAATCGTTTTCTAGGACATTTTTATAGTTCTTCTTTTAGTCTATCTCTATAGGTATACAAGTTGTTATTTTGTGTTTACAGAGAAGATTGGTTTTACAGCCCTTTTTCTATATTGTTTAATTTCACAATTTAACATATTGCAGAATAATTATTAAATACAAAAGATTGATGACCAATTGAGAAAATCATTTATAACCTTGGACTTAGTTTTATGCAAAACTGCTACTGAATAAGTTTGATGTCATTAATATTCCAAAGCATACAGTTTGTATATCGGATTATGATATGGCCAGATAGTATGTTTAATCTTTATACCTAAAAATACCATTGCATTGAACATAGAACTTTTACTGAAGAATAAATATTGAATATGGATCCTCCCAATGTATAAGAAGTAATATCCTAGACTTAAACCCCTAAATAATAATTAAAAAAGCAGGGTAAATTTATCATAAAATTGAAAATGGAAATAGGGAATGTGTCAAAGAGACAAAAACCCGACCATAAAGCAGACACCAGCCGAAGGCCATCAATAGGTCTCAAATGTAGCGAGAAATGTAGCGTGAAACTCCCACACCTGGTGGTGTCCTTCAGCTGGCCCCTAAACAAATATGCATACTAGTTCAGTGATAATGAACGTCATACTAAACTCCGAATTATACACAAGAAACTAAAACTTAAAATCATACCAGACTAACAAAGGCCAGAGGCTCCTGACTTGGGACAGGCGAAAAATTGCGGCGGTGTTAAACATATTTTTTTTAATCTCAACACTACCCCTATACCTCCTCTAGCCAATGTAGAAAAACAAACGCACAACAATATTCACACCAATACGCACTGTAAAACTCAGTTCAAGAGAAGTCCGAGTCCGATTGCAGAATATGAAACAAAATAAAATAAACAAAATAACAATAATACATAAATAACAACAGACTACTAGCAGTTATTGACATATTAGCTCCAGACCTCAATTTAGCTAACTGAAAGATTATGTCTTGATCATATGAATATCAGGCACAATCCCTACTGTTCGGGGTTTAGTATAATACCATCATGACATATATGAGAAGAAGATAACCCGTGCAATGCCAAAAACTAGTTATAGAATAAATATGAATCAATAGTATAGCCAAACTATGCGATCTTTAATGTCCTAACAACAGTATTATAACTATATTTCTTCTTAATAAGTCTGTTTAAAGATTTTGATAGCCTTTAAGGTGAATACTGATATTTTTGTGCTTTGTAAAGTATATTACCATAAAAGAATACCTATTTCTGGTAACAAAACACACTAGTTCATTTAAATCCCAGAAAACTTGTGTCGGATCCTTTTGTCATTTTGAACAATAAGATATGTTTAAACTTATCCCAGAAAAGGCAACGGTAGTATACCGCTGTTCAAAGTCAAAAATCGATTAAGATTAATACAAATACGGATAACAAACTAAAACCGAAAGAAATGCATCAACTATAAGAGAAAAAAACCCAAAACAGGACACTGAAGTGCAACAAAAATTAAACGACAATGCAACACAAATTAAAACGAACTATTTAAAACAACTGTCATAATCCTGACTTAGTACAGGACATTATAAGAAATAAATGGAGGATTGAACATTGTTTTGTGGCTACCCAAAACTTCGTTATTTATGGCAATGTTACAGATACCGATTGAATGTCAACATTACATGACACAATTAAATGCAAGAACCAATCTTAGTTTCAAGGTCTGTTCTTTTTGCTTTAAAATTTTCTCAGTTTTGTAAAATTAGATTTTCTACTGGTTGAGATTCCCAACGAACCTACAGTAACTCATTAGTTATATTTAATAACAAATTTTTAGATGACATGTAAGAGTAGAGAATTAGTTACTCCCATTTTTCTCCTTTTCAGATGTATAATAACAGGATTTTTTAGTGCTTTACGCACGTTATTTGTTTCCTGTCACACTTGTTAAAGAAACTAGCGACTGTATTTTTTTTTTTTTTTTGCTTTTTTGTTTTCTTGTGTGTTACTAGTTTAGATATTATTTGGATTCTTTAGAGATATATTATTGATGTTTGGAAGAAACATTGTGAAGTTGGCTGAATGTAAATATATTAACTTTGTTATTCAAACCAGAGTGAATTCAAAACTATGCCAAATTGACTTTTGTACCCTTGACAACTCCCCTGGTTTGAGCTGCTGTCAAGTTGAAGAATTATCCAAACATTAGTTTGGACAGAAACGCCAATTATTGACAAGGAGTGTAGAGTATCAATAATGATACAATCCCTTATTTTTCAAAGTACAGCTTAACTTATTTCAATTTAAATCCATTAACGTCTTTCTAGGATAAGGACAACAGTACCCTTAGGTTTGAAATAATGATTTTAAAAGTATCTTTAAATGACTAACATCCTTCATAAAGTCTTTATTAGGTGAATCATTAGACTGAGGAAACAAACCGTTATATATAAGATGTATAAACACTAATCAAGTCTTTATTAGGTAAATAATTAGACTGAGGAAACAAACCGTTATATATAAGATGTATAAACACTAATCAAGTCTTTTTTAGGTAAATCATTAGACTGAGGAAACGGACCGTTATATATAAGATGTATAAACACTAGTCAAGTCTTTATTAGGTAAATCATTAGACTGAGGAAACAAACCGTTATATATAAGATGTATAAACACTAATCAAGTCTTTATTAGGTAAATCATTAGACTGAGGAAACAAACCGTTATATATAAGATGTATAAACACTAATCAAGTCTTTATTAGGTAAATCATTAGACTGAGGAAACAAACCGTTATATATAAGATGTATAAACACTAATCAAGTCTTTATTAGGTAAATCATTAGACTGAGGAAACAAACCGTTATATATAAGATGTATAAACACTAATCAAGTCTTTATTAGGTAAATCATTAGACTGAGGAAACAAACCGTTATATATAAGATGTATAAACACTAATCAAGTCTTTATTAGGTAAATCATTAGACTGAGGAAACAAACCATTATATATAAGATGTATAAACACTAATCAAGTCTTTATTAGGTAAATCATTAGACTGAGGAAACAAACCATTATATATAAGATGTATAAACACTAATCAAGTCTTTATTAGGTAAATCATTAGACTGAGGAAACAAACCATTATATATAAGATGTATAAACACTAATCAAGTCTTTATTAGGTAAATCATTAGACTGAGGAAACAAACCATTATATATAAGATGTATAAACACTAATCAAGTCTTTATTAGGTAAATCATTAGACTGAGGAAACAAACCGTTATATATAAGATGTATAAACACTAATCAAGTCTTTATTAGGTAAATCATTAGACTGAGGAAACAAACCGTTATATATAAGATGTATAAACACTAATCAAGTCTTTATTAGGTAAATCATTAGACTGAGGAAACAAACCGTTATATATAAGATGTATAAACACTAATCAAGTCTTTATTAGGTAAATCATTAGACTGAGGAAACAAACCGTTATATATAAGATGTATAAACACTAATCAAGTCTTTATTAGGTAAATCATTAGACTGAGGAAACGGACCGTTATATATAAGATATATAAACACTAATCAAGTCTTTATTAGGTAAATCATTAGACTGAGGAAACAAACCGTTATATATAAGATGTATAAACACTAATCAAGTCTTTATTAGGTAAATCATTAGACTGAGGAAACAAACCGTTATATATAAGATGTATCAACACTAATCAAGTCTTTATTAGGTAAATCATTAGACTGAGGAAACAAACCGTTATATATAAGATGTATAAACACTAATCAAGTCTTTATTAGGTAAATCATTAGACTGAGGAAACAAACCGTTATATATAAGATGTATAAACACTAATCAAGTCTTTATTAGGTAAATCATTAGACTGAGGAAACAAACCGTTATATATAAGATGTATAAACACTAATCAAGTCTTTATTAGGTAAATCATTAGACTGAGGAAACGGACCGTTATATATAAGATGTATAAACACTAATCAAGTCTTTATTAGGTAAATCATTAGACTGAGGAAACAAACCGTTATATATAAGATGTATAAACACTAATCAAGTCTTTATTAGGTAAATCATTAGACTGAGGAAACAAACCGTTATATATAAGATATATAAACACTAATCAAGTCTTTATTAGGTAAATCATTAGACTGAGGAAACAAACCGTTATATATAAGATGTATAAACACTAATCAAGTCTTTATTAGGTAAATCATTAGACTGAGGAAACAAACCGTTATATATAAGATGTATAAACACTAATCAAGTCTTTATTAGGTAAATCATTAGACTGAGGAAACAAACCGTTATATATAAGATATATAAACACTAATCAAGTCTTTATTAGGTAAATCATTAGACTGAGGAAACAAACCGTTATATATAAGATGTATAAACACTAATCAAGTCTTTATTAGGTAAATCATTAGACTGAGGAAACAAACCGTTATATATAAGATGTATAAACACTAAACAAGTCTTTATTAGGTAAATCATTAGACTGAGGAAACAAACCGTTATATATAAGATGTATAAACACTAATCAAGTCTTTATTAGGTAAATCATTAGACTGAGGAAACGGACCGTTATATATAAGATATATAAACACTAATCAAGTCTTTATTAGGTAAATCATTAGACTGAGGAAACAAACCGTTATATATAAGATGTATAAACACTAATCAAGTCTTTATTAGGTAAATCATTAGACTGAGGAAACAAACCGTTATATATAAGATGTATAAACACTAATCAAGTCTTTATTAGGTAAATCATTAGACTGAGGAAACAAACCATTATATATAAGATGTATAAACACTAATCAAGTCTTTATTAGGTAAATCATTAGACTGAGGAAACAAACCGTTATATATAAGATGTATAAACACTAATCAAGTCTTTATTAGGTAAATCATTAGACTGAGGAAACAAACCGTTATATATAAGATGTATAAACACTAATCAAGTCTTTATTAGGTAAATCATTAGACTGAGGAAACAAACCGTTATATATAAGATGTATAAACACTAGTCAAGTCTTTATTAGGTAAATCATTAGACTGAGGAAACAAACCGTTATATATAAGATGTATAAACACTAATCAAGTCTTTATTAGGTAAATCATTAGACTGAGGAAACAAACCGTTATATATAAGATGTATAAACACTAATCAAGTCTTTATTAGGTAAATCATTAGACTGAGGAAACAAACCATTATATATAAGATGTATAAACACTAATCAAGTCTTTATTAGGTAAATCATTAGACTGAGGAAACGGACCATTATATATAAGATGTATAAACACTAATCAAGTCTTTATTAGGTAAATCATTAGACTGAGGAAACAAACCGTTATATATAAGATGTATAAACACTAATCAAGTCTTTATTAGGTAAATCATTAGACTGAGGAAACAAACCATTATATATAAGATGTATAAACACTAATCAAGTCTTTATTAGGTAAATCATTAGACTGAGGAAACGGACCATTATATATAAGATGTATAAACACTAATCAAGTCTTTATTAGGTAAATCATTAGACTGAGGAAACAAACCGTTATATATAAGATGTATAAACACTAATCAAGTCTTTATTAGGTAAATCATTAGACTGAGGAAACAAACCGTTATATATAAGATATATAAACACTAATCAAGTCTTTATTAGGTAAATCATTAGACTGAGGAAACAAACCGTTATATATAAGATGTATAAACACTAATCAAGTCTTTATTAGGTAAATCATTAGACTGAGGAAACAAACCGTTATATATAAGATGTATAAACACTAATCAAGTCTTTATTAGGTAAATCATTAGACTGAGGAAACAAACCGTTATATATAAGATGTATAAACACTAATCAAGTCTTTATTAGGTAAATCATTAGACTGAGGAAACGGACCGTTATATATAAGATGTATAAACACTAATCAAGTCTTTATTAGGTAAATCATTAGACTGAGGAAACAAACCGTTATATATAAGATAGATAAACACTAATCAAGTCTTTATTAGGTAAATCATTAGACTGAGGAAACAAACCGTTATATATAAGATATATAAACACTAATCAAGTCTTTATTAGGTAAATCATTAGACTGAGGAAACAAACCGTTATATATAAGATGTATAAACACTAATCAAGTCTTTATTAGGTAAATCATTAGACTGAGGAAACAAACCGTTATATATAAGATATATAAACACTAATCAAGTCTTTATTAGGTAAATCATTAGACTGAGGAAACAAACCGTTATATATAAGATGTATAAACACTAATCAAGTCTTTATTAGGTAAATCATTAGACTGAGGAAACAAACCGTTATATATAAGATGTATAAACACTAATCAAGTCTTTATTAGGTAAATCATTAGACTGAGGAAACAAACCGTTATATATAAGATGTATAAACACTAATCAAGTCTTTATTAGGTAAATCATTAGACTGAGGAAACGGACCGTTATACATAAGATGTATAAACACTAATCAAGTCTTTATTAGGTAAATCATTAGACTGAGGAAACAAACCGTTATATATAAGATATATAAACACTAATCAAGTCTTTATTAGGTAAATCATTAGACTGAGGAAACAAACCGTTATATATAAGATGTATAAACACTAATCAAGTCTTTATTAGGTAAATCATTAGACTGAGGAAACAAACCGTTATATATAAGATGTATAAACACTAATCAAGTCTTTATTAGGTAAATCATTAGACTGAGGAAACAAACCGTTATATATAAGATGTATAAACACTAATCAAGTCTTTATTAGGTAAATCATTAGACTGAGGAAACAAACCGTTATATATAAGATGTATAAACACTAATCAAGTCTTTATTAGGTAAATCATTAGACTGAGGAAACAAACCGTTATATATAAGATGTATAAACACTAATCAAGTCTTTATTAGGTAAATCATTAGACTGAGGAAACAAACCGTTATATATAAGATGTATAAATACTAATCAAGTCTTTATTAGGTAAATCATTAGACTGAGGAAACAAACCATTATATATAAGATGTATAAACACTAATCAAGTCTTTATTAGGTAAATCATTAGACTGAGGAAACAAACCATTATATATAAGATGTATAAACACTAATCAAGTCTTTATTAGGTAAATCATTAGACTGAGGAAACAAACCATTATATATAAGATGTATAAACACTAATCAAGTCTTTATTAGGTAAATCATTAGACTGAGGAAACAAACCATTATATATAAGATGTATAAACACTAATCAAGTCTTTATTA
Source organism: Mytilus trossulus (assembly GCF_036588685.1). Taxonomy (NCBI): domain Eukaryota; kingdom Metazoa; phylum Mollusca; class Bivalvia; order Mytilida; family Mytilidae; genus Mytilus; species Mytilus trossulus. The sequence goes on along the minus strand of NC_086376.1, from coordinate 93,906,618 downwards.
GGTAAATCATTAGACTGAGGAAACAAACCGTTATATATAAGATGTATAAACACTAATCAAGTCTTTATTAGGTAAATCATTAGACTGAGGAAACAAACCGTTATATATAAGATGTATAAACACTAATCAAGTCTTTATTAGGTAAATCATTAGACTGAGGAAACAAACCGTTATATATAAGATGTATAAACACTAATCAAGTCTTTATTAGGTAAATCATTAGACTGAGGAAACAAACCGTTATATATAAGATGTATAAACACTAATCAAGTCTTTATTAGGTAAATCATTAGACTGAGGAAACGGGCCGTTATATATAAGATGTATAAACACTAATCAAGTCTTTATTAGGTAAATCATTAGACTGAGAAAACAAACCGTTATATATAAGATGTATAAACACTAATCAAGTCTTTATTAGGTAAATCATTAGACTGAGGAAACGGACCGTTATATATAAGATGTATAAACACTAATCAAGTCTTTATTAGGTAAATCATTAGACTGAGGAAACAAACCGTTATATATAAGATATATAAACACTAATCAAGTCTTTATTAGGTAAATCATTAGACTGAGGAAACAAACCGTTATATATAAGATGTATAAACACTAATCAAGTCTTTATTAGGTAAATCATTAGACTGAGGAAACAAACCGTTATATATAAGATGTATAAACACTAATCAAGTCTTTATTAGGTAAATCATTAGACTGAGGAAACAAACCGTTATATATAAGATGTATAAACACTAATCAAGTCTTTATTAGGTAAATCATTAGACTGAGGAAACGGACCGTTATATATAAGATATATAAACACTAATCAAGTCTGTATTAGGTAAATCATTAGACTGAGGAAACAAACCGTTATATATAAGATGTATAAACACTAATCAAGTCTTTATTAGGTAAATCATTAGACTGAGGAAACAAACCGTTATATATAAGATATATAAACACTAATCAAGTCTTTATTAGGTAAATCATTAGACTGAGGAAACAAACCGTTATATATAAGATGTATAAACACTAATCAAGTCTTTATTAGGTAAATCATTAGACTGAGGAAACAAACCGTTATATATAAGATGTATAAACACTAATCAAGTCTTTATTAGGTAAATCATTAGACTGAGGAAACAAACCGTTATATATAAGATGTATAAACACTAATCAAGTCTTTATTAGGTAAATCATTAGACTGAGGAAACAAACCGTTATATATAAGATGTATAAACACTAATCAAGTCTTTATTAGGTAAATCATTAGACTGAGGAAACAAACCATTATATATAAGATGTATAAACACTAATCAAGTCTTTATTAGGTAAATCATTAGACTGAGGAAACGGACCATTATATATAAGATGTATAAACACTAATCAAGTCTTTATTAGGTAAATCATTAGACTGAGGAAACAAACCGTTATATATAAGATGTATAAACACTAATCAAGTCTTTATTAGGTAAATCATTAGACTGAGGAAACAAACCATTATATATAAGATGTATAAACACTAATCAAGTCTTTATTAGGTAAATCATTAGACTGAGGAAACGGACCATTATATATAAGATGTATAAACACTAATCAAGTCTTTATTAGGTAAATCATTAGACTGAGGAAACAAACCGTTATATATAAGATGTATAAACACTAATCAAGTCTTTATTAGGTAAATCATTAGACTGAGGAAACAAACCGTTATATATAAGATATATAAACACTAATCAAGTCTTTATTAGGTAAATCATTAGACTGAGGAAACAAACCGTTATATATAAGATGTATAAACACTAATCAAGTCTTTATTAGGTAAATCATTAGACTGAGGAAACAAACCGTTATATATAAGATGTATAAACACTAATCAAGTCTTTATTAGGTAAATCATTAGACTGAGGAAACAAACCGTTATATATAAGATGTATAAACACTAATCAAGTCTTTATTAGGTAAATCATTAGACTGAGGAAACGGACCGTTATATATAAGATGTATAAACACTAATCAAGTCTTTATTAGGTAAATCATTAGACTGAGGAAACAAACCGTTATATATAAGATATATAAACACTAATCAAGTCTTTATTAGGTAAATCATTAGACTGAGGAAACAAACCGTTATATATAAGATATATAAACACTAATCAAGTCTTTATTAGGTAAATCATTAGACTGAGGAAACAAACCGTTATATATAAGATGTATAAACACTAATCAAGTCTTTATTAGGTAAATCATTAGACTGAGGAAACAAACCGTTATATATAAGATGTATAAACACTAATCAAGTCTTTATTAGGTAAATCATTAGACTGAGGAAACAAACCGTTATATATAAGATGTATAAACACTAATCAAGTCTTTATTAGGTAAATCATTAGACTGAGGAAACAAACCGTTATATATAAGATGTATAAACACTAATCAAGTCTTTATTAGGTAAATCATTAGACTGAGGAAACAAACCGTCATATATAAGATGTATAAATACTAATCAAGTCTTTATTAGGTAAATCATTAGACTGAGGAAACAAACCATTATATATAAGATGTATAAACACTAATCAAGTCTTTATTAGGTAAATCATTAGACTGAGGAAACGGACCATTATATATAAGATGTATAAACACTAATCAAGTCTTTATTAGGTAAATCATTAGACTGAGGAAACAAACCGTTATATATAAGATGTATAAACACTAATCAAGTCTTTATTAGGTAAATCATTAGACTGAGGAAACAAACCATTATATATAAGATGTATAAACACTAATCAAGTCTTTATTAGGTAAATCATTAGACTGAGGAAACGGACCATTATATATAAGATGTATAAACACTAATCAAGTCTTTATTAGGTAAATCATTAGACTGAGGAAACAAACCGTTATATATAAGATGTATAAACACTAATCAAGTCTTTATTAGGTAAATCATTAGACTGAGGAAACAAACCGTTATATATAAGATATATAAACACTAATCAAGTCTTTATTAGGTAAATCATTAGACTGAGGAAACAAACCGTTATATATAAGATGTATAAACACTAATCAAGTCTTTATTAGGTAAATCATTAGACTGAGGAAACAAACCGTTATATATAAGATGTATAAACACTAATCAAGTCTTTATTAGGTAAATCATTAGACTGAGGAAACAAACCGTTATATATAAGATGTATAAACACTAATCAAGTCTTTATTAGGTAAATCATTAGACTGAGGAAACAACCGTTATATATAAGATGTATAAACACTAATCAAGTCTTTATTAGGTAAATCATTAGACTGAGGAAACAAACCGTTATATATAAGATATATAAACACTAATCAAGTCTTTATTAGGTAAATCATTAGACTGAGGAAACAAACCGTTATATATAAGATGTATAAACACTAATCAAGTCTTTATTAGGTAAATCATTAGACTGAGGAAACAAACCGTTATATATAAGATGTATAAACACTAATCAAGTCTTTATTAGGTAAATCATTAGACTGAGGAAACAAACCGTTATATATAAGATGTATAAACACTAATCAAGTCTTTATTAGGTAAATCATTAGACTGAGGAAACAAACCGTTATATATAAGATGTATAAACACTAATCAAGTCTTTATTAGGTAAATCATTAGACTGAGGAAACAAACCGTTATATATAAGATGTATAAACACTAATCAAGTCTTTATTAGGTAAATCATTAGACTGAGGAAACAAACCATTATATATAAGATGTATAAACACTAATCAAGTCTTTATTAGGTAAATCATTAGACTGAGGAAACAAACCATTATATATAAGATGTATAAACACTAATCAAGTCTTTATTAGGTAAATCATTAGACTGAGGAAACAAACCATTATATATAAGATGTATAAACACTAATCAAGTCTTTATTAGGTAAATCATTAGACTGAGGAAACAAACCATTATATATAAGATGTATAAACACTAATCAAGTCTTTATTAGGTAAATCATTAGACTGAGGAAACAAACCATTATATATAAGATGTATAAACACTAATCAAGTCTT